>NC_138318.1:800000-857500 GCF_965601325.2 Salmo salar
CGGTGTGTGCTTGTGTGTGTTGTCGGTGTGTGTGTTGTCGGTGTGTGTGTGTGTGTTGTCGGTGTGTGTGTGTTGTCGGTGTGTGTGTGTGTGTGTGTGTTGTCGGTGTGTGTGTGTGTTGTCGGTGTGTGTGTGTGTGTGTGTGTTGTCGGTGTGTATGTGTTATCGGTGTGTGTGTGTGTGTGTTGTCGGTGTGTGTGTGTGTGTGTGTGTGTGTTGTCGGTGTGTGTGTGTGTTGTCTGTGTGTGTGTGTGTGTTGTCGGTGTTTATGTGTTGTCGGTGTGTGTGTGTTTGTGTTGTCGGTGTGTGTGTTGTCGGTGTGTGTGTGTGTGTGTGTTGTCGGTGTGTGTGTGTGTGTTGTCGGTGTGTGTGTGTGTGTGTTGTCGGTGTGTGTGTGTGTGTGTGTTGTCGGTGTGTGTGTGTTGTCGGTGTTTGTGTGTGTGTGTTGTCGCTGTGTTGTCGGTGTGTGTGTGTGTGTGTTGTCGGTGTGTGTGTGTGTGTGTGTGTTGTCGGTGTGTGTGTGTGTTGTCGGTGTGTGTGTGTTGTAGGTGTGTCTGTGTGTGTGTTGTCGGTTTGTGTGTGTGTGTGTTGTCGGTGTGTGTGTGTGTGTTGTCGGTGTGTGTGTGTGTTGTCGGTGTGTGTGTGTGTTGTCGGTGTGTGTGTGTGTGTGTGTGTGTGTGTGTGTTGTCGGTGTGTGTGTGTGTTGTCGGTGTGTGTGTTTGTTGTCGGTGTGTGTGTGTGTGTGTGTGTGTGTTGTCGGTGTGTGTGTGTAGTCGGTGTGTGTGTGTGTGTGTGTTGTCGGTTTGTGTGTGTGTGTTGTCGGTTTGTGTGTGTGTGTGTTGTCGGTGTGTGTGTGTGTGTTGTCGGTGTGTGTGTGTGTTGTCGGTGTGTGTGTGTTGTGTGTGTGTGTGTTGTCGGTGTGTGTGTGTGTGTGTGTTGTCGGTGTGTGTGTGTGTGTTGTCGATGTGTGTGAGTGTGTGTTGTCGGTGTGTGTGTGTGTGTGTTGTGTGTGTGTGTGTTGTCGGTGTGTGTGTGTGTGTGTTGTCGGTGTGTGTGTGTTGTCGGTGTGTGTGTGTGTGTGTGTGTTGTCGGTGTGTGTGTGTGTGTTGTCAGTGTGTGTGTGTGTGTGTGTTGTCGGTGTGTGTGTGTGTGTTGTCGGTGTGTGTGTGTGTTGTCGGTGTGTGTGTGTTGTGTGTGTGTGTGTTGTCGGTGTGTGTGTGTGTTGTCGGTGTGTGTGTGTGTGTGTGTGTGTGTGTTGTCGGTGTGTGTGTGTAGTCGGTGTGTGTGTGTGTGTGTGTTGTCGGTGTGTGTGTGTGTTGTCGATGTGTGTGAGTGTGTGTTGTCGGTGTGTGTGTGTGTGTTGTGTGTGTGTGTGTTGTCGGTGTGTGTGTGTGTTGTCGGTGTGTGTGTGTGTTGTCGGTGTGTGTGTGTGTGTGTGTTGTCGGTGTGTGTGTGTGTTGTGTGTGTGTGTGTTGTCGGTGTGTGTGTGCGTGTGTTGTTGGTGT
The DNA here is from genome assembly GCF_965601325.2 of Salmo salar. Taxonomy (NCBI): domain Eukaryota; kingdom Metazoa; phylum Chordata; class Actinopteri; order Salmoniformes; family Salmonidae; genus Salmo; species Salmo salar. The sequence continues at coordinate 801,506 of NC_138318.1, forward strand.
TTGTGTGTGTGTTGTCGGTGTGTGTGTGTGTGTTGTCGGTGTGTGTGTGTGTGTGTTGTCGGTGTGTGTGTGTTATCGGTGTGTGTGTGTTGTCGGTGTGTGTGTGTCTGTGTGTGTGTGTGTGTTGTCGGTGTGTGTGTGTGTGTGTTGTCGGTGTGTGTGTGTGTGTTGTCGGTGTGTGTGTTGTCGGTGTGTGCGTGTGTGTGTTGTCGGTGTGTTGTCGGTGTGTGTGTGTGTGTGTTGTCGGTGTGTGTGTGTTGTCGGTGTGTATGTGTGTGTGTTGTCGGTGTGTGTGTGTGTGTTGTGTGTGTGTGTGTTGATGGTGTGTGTGTGTGTGTGTTGTCGGTGTGTGTGTGTGTGTTGTCGGTGTGTGTGTGTTGTCGGTGTTTGTGTGTGTGTGTTATCGGTGGGTTGTCGGTGTGTGTGTGTGTGTGTTGTCGGTGTGTGTGTGTGTGTGTGTGTTGTCGGTGTGTGTGTGTTGTCGGTGTGTGTGTGTGTTGTTGGTGTGTGTGTGTGTGTTGTCGGTGTGTGTGTGTGTGTTGTCAGTGTGTGTGTGTGTGTGTGTTGTCGATGTGTTTGTGTGTGTCTGTTGTCGGTGTGTGTGAGTGTGTGTTGTCGGTGTGTGTGTGTGTGTTGTGTGTGTGTGTGTTGTCGGTGTGTGTGTGTGTGTTGTCGGTGTGTGTGTGTGTGTGTGTTGTCGGTGTGTTTGTGTGTGTGTGTTGTCGGTGTGTGTGAGTGTGTGTTGTCGGTGTGTGTGTGTTGTGTGTGTGTGTGTTGTCGGTGTGTGTGTGTGTGTTGTCGGTGTGTGTGTGTGTTGTCAGTGTGTGTGTGTGTGTGTGTGTGTTGTCGGTGTGTGTGTGTGTGTGTTGTCTGTGTGTGTGTGTGTGTTGTGTGTGTGTGTGTTGTCGGTGTGTGTGTGTGTGTGTGTTGTCGGTGTGTGTGTGTGTGTGTGTGTTGTCGGTGTGTGTGTGTTGTCGGTGTGTGTGTGTGTGTTGTGTGTGTGTGTGTTGTCTGTGTGTGTGTGTGTGTGTTGTCGGTGTGTGTGTGTGTGTGTGTTGTCGGTGTGTGTGTTGTCGGTGTGTGCGTGTGTGTGTTGTCGGTGTGTTGTCGGTGTGTGTGTGTGTGTGTTGTCGGTGTGTGTGTGTTGTCGGTGTGTGTGTGTGTGTGTTGTCGGTGTGTGTGTGTGTGTTGTGTGTGTGTGTGTTGATGGTGTGTGTGTGTGTGTGTTGTCGGTGTGTGTGTGTGTGTTGTCGGTGTGTGTGTGTTGTCGGTGTTTGTGTGTGTGTGTTATCGGTGGGTTGTCGGTGTGTGTGTGTGTGTGTTGTCGGTGTGTGTGTGTGTGTGTGTGTTGTCGGTGTGTGTGTGTGTGTGTTGTCGGTGTGTGTGTGTTGTCGGTGTGTGTGTGTGTTGTTGGTGTGTGTGTGTGTGTTGTCGGTGTGTGTGTGTGTGTTGTCAGTGTGTGTGTGTGTGTGTGTGTTGTCGGTGTGTGTGTGTGTGTGTGTGTTTTGCCGGTGTGTGTGTGTGTGTGTTGTCGGTGTGTGTGTGTGTGTGTTGTCGGTGTGTGTGTGTGTGTGTGTTGTCGGTGTGTTTGTGTGTGTCTGTTGTCGGTGTGTGTGAGTGTGTGTTGTCGGTGTGTGTGTGTGTGTTGTGTGTGTGTGTGTTGTCGGTGTGTGTGTGTGTGTTGTCGGTGTGTGTGTGTGTGTGTGTTGTCGGTGTGTTTGTGTGTGTGTGTTGTCGGTGTGTGTGAGTGTGTGTTGTCGGTGTGTGTGTGTTGTCGGTGTGTGTGTTGTCGGTGTGTGTGTGTGTTGTCAGTGTGTGTGTGTGTGTGTGTGTTGTCGGTGTGTGTGTGTGTGTGTGTGTGTTGTCTGTGTGTGTGTGTGTGTTGTGTGTGTGTGTGTTGTCGGTGTGTGTGTGTGTGTGTGTGTTGTCGGTGTGTGTGTGTGTGTGTGTGTGTTGTCGGTGTGTGTGTGTTGTCGGTGTGTGTGTGTGTTGTCGGTGTGTGTGTGTTGTAGGTGTGTCTGTGTGTGTGTTGTCGGTTTGTGTGTGTGTGTGTTGTCGGTGTGTGTGTGTGTGTTGTCGGTGTGTGTGTGTGTTGTCGGTGTGTGTGTGTGTTGTCGGTGTGTGTGTGTGTGTGTGTGTGTGTGTGTGTTGTCGGTGTGTGTGTGTGTTGTCGGTGTGTGTGTTTGTTGTCGGTGTGTGTGTGTGTGTGTGTGTGTGTTGTCGGTGTGTGTGTGTAGTCGGTGTGTGTGTGTGTGTGTGTTGTCGGTTTGTGTGTGTGTGTTGTCGGTTTGTGTGTGTGTGTGTTGTCGGTGTGTGTGTGTGTGTTGTCGGTGTGTGTGTGTGTTGTCGGTGTGTGTGTGTTGTGTGTGTGTGTGTTGTCGGTGTGTGTGTGTGTGTGTGTTGTCGGTGTGTGTGTGTGTGTTGTCGATGTGTGTGAGTGTGTGTTGTCGGTGTGTGTGTGTGTGTGTTGTGTGTGTGTGTGTTGTCGGTGTGTGTGTGTGTGTGTTGTCGGTGTGTGTGTGTTGTCGGTGTGTGTGTGTGTGTGTTGTCGGTGTGTGTGTGTGTGTTGTCAGTGTGTGTGTGTGTGTGTGTGTTGTCGGTGTGTGTGTGTGTGTTGTCGGTGTGTGTGTGTGTTGTCGGTGTGTGTGTGTTGTGTGTGTGTGTGTTGTCGGTGTGTGTGTGTGTTGTCGGTGTGTGTGTGTGTGTGTGTGTGTGTGTTGTCGGTGTGTGTGTGTAGTCGGTGTGTGTGTGTGTGTGTTGTCGGTGTGTGTGTGTGTTGTCGATGTGTGTGAGTGTGTGTTGTCGGTGTGTGTGTGTGTGTTGTGTGTGTGTGTGTTGTCGGTGTGTGTGTGTGTTGTCGGTGTGTGTGTGTGTTGTCGGTGTGTGTGTGTGTGTGTGTTGTCGGTGTGTGTGTGTGTTGTGTGTGTGTGTGTTGTCGGTGTGTGTGTGCGTGTGTTGTTGGTGTTTGTGTGTGTGTTGTCGGTGTGTGTGTGTGTGTTGTCGGTGTGTGTGTGTGTGTGTTGTCGGTGTGTGTGTGTTATCGGTGTGTGTGTGTTGTCGGTGTGTGTGTGTCTGTGTGTGTGTGTGTGTTGTCGGTGTGTGTGTGTGTGTGTTGTCGGTGTGTGTGTGTGTGTTGTCGGTGTGTGTGTTGTCGGTGTGTGCGTGTGTGTGTTGTCGGTGTGTTGTCGGTGTGTGTGTGTGTGTGTTGTCGGTGTGTGTGTGTTGTCGGTGTGTATGTGTGTGTGTTGTCGGTGTGTGTGTGTGTGTTGTGTGTGTGTGTGTTGATGGTGTGTGTGTGTGTGTGTTGTCGGTGTGTGTGTGTGTGTTGTCGGTGTGTGTGTGTTGTCGGTGTTTGTGTGTGTGTGTTATCGGTGGGTTGTCGGTGTGTGTGTGTGTGTGTTGTCGGTGTGTGTGTGTGTGTGTGTGTTGTCGGTGTGTGTGTGTTGTCGGTGTGTGTGTGTGTTGTTGGTGTGTGTGTGTGTGTTGTCGGTGTGTGTGTGTGTGTTGTCAGTGTGTGTGTGTGTGTGTGTTGTCGATGTGTTTGTGTGTGTCTGTTGTCGGTGTGTGTGAGTGTGTGTTGTCGGTGTGTGTGTGTGTGTTGTGTGTGTGTGTGTTGTCGGTGTGTGTGTGTGTGTTGTCGGTGTGTGTGTGTGTGTGTGTTGTCGGTGTGTTTGTGTGTGTGTGTTGTCGGTGTGTGTGAGTGTGTGTTGTCGGTGTGTGTGTGTTGTGTGTGTGTGTGTTGTCGGTGTGTGTGTGTGTGTTGTCGGTGTGTGTGTGTGTTGTCAGTGTGTGTGTGTGTGTGTGTGTGTTGTCGGTGTGTGTGTGTGTGTGTTGTCTGTGTGTGTGTGTGTGTTGTGTGTGTGTGTGTTGTCGGTGTGTGTGTGTGTGTGTGTTGTCGGTGTGTGTGTGTGTGTGTGTGTTGTCGGTGTGTGTGTGTTGTCGGTGTGTGTGTGTGTGTTGTGTGTGTGTGTGTTGTCTGTGTGTGTGTGTGTGTGTTGTCGGTGTGTGTGTGTGTGTGTGTTGTCGGTGTGTGTGTTGTCGGTGTGTGCGTGTGTGTGTTGTCGGTGTGTTGTCGGTGTGTGTGTGTGTGTGTTGTCGGTGTGTGTGTGTTGTCGGTGTGTGTGTGTGTGTGTTGTCGGTGTGTGTGTGTGTGTTGTGTGTGTGTGTGTTGATGGTGTGTGTGTGTGTGTGTTGTCGGTGTGTGTGTGTGTGTTGTCGGTGTGTGTGTGTTGTCGGTGTTTGTGTGTGTGTGTTATCGGTGGGTTGTCGGTGTGTGTGTGTGTGTGTTGTCGGTGTGTGTGTGTGTGTGTGTGTTGTCGGTGTGTGTGTGTGTGTGTTGTCGGTGTGTGTGTGTTGTCGGTGTGTGTGTGTGTTGTTGGTGTGTGTGTGTGTGTTGTCGGTGTGTGTGTGTGTGTTGTCAGTGTGTGTGTGTGTGTGTGTGTTGTCGGTGTGTGTGTGTGTGTGTGTGTTTTGCCGGTGTGTGTGTGTGTGTGTTGTCGGTGTGTGTGTGTGTGTGTTGTCGGTGTGTTGTCGGTGTGTGTGTGTGTGTGTTGTCGGTGTGTGTGTGTTGTCGGTGTGTGTGTGTGTGTGTGTTGTCGGTGTGTGTGTGTGTGTTGTGTGTGTGTGTGTTGATGGTGTGTGTGTGTGTGTGTTGTCGGTGTGTGTGTGTGTGTTGTCGGTGTGTGTGTGTTGTCGGTGTTTGTGTGTGTGTGTTATCGGTGGGTTGTCGGTGTGTGTGTGTGTGTGTTGTCGGTGTGTGTGTGTGTGTGTGTGTTGTCGGTGTGTGTGTGTGTGTGTTGTCGGTGTGTGTGTGTTGTCGGTGTGTGTGTGTGTTGTTGGTGTGTGTGTGTGTGTTGTCGGTGTGTGTGTGTGTGTTGTCAGTGTGTGTGTGTGTGTGTGTGTTGTCGGTGTGTGTGTGTGTGTGTGTGTTTTGCCGGTGTGTGTGTGTGTGTGTTGTCGGTGTGTGTGTGTGTGTGTTGTCGGTGTGTGTGTGTGTGTGTGTTGTCGGTGTGTTTGTGTGTGTCTGTTGTCGGTGTGTGTGAGTGTGTGTTGTCGGTGTGTGTGTGTGTGTTGTGTGTGTGTGTGTTGTCGGTGTGTGTGTGTGTGTTGTCGGTGTGTGTGTGTGTGTGTGTTGTCGGTGTGTTTGTGTGTGTGTGTTGTCGGTGTGTGTGAGTGTGTGTTGTCGGTGTGTGTGTGTTGTCGGTGTGTGTGTTGTCGGTGTGTGTGTGTGTTGTCAGTGTGTGTGTGTGTGTGTGTGTTGTCGGTGTGTGTGTGTGTGTGTGTGTTGTCTGTGTGTGTGTGTGTGTTGTGTGTGTGTGTGTTGTCGGTGTGTGTGTGTGTGTGTGTGTTGTCGGTGTGTGTGTGTGTGTGTGTGTGTTGTCGGTGTGTGTGTGTTGTCGGTGTGTGTGTGTGTGTTGTGTGTGTGTGTGTTGTCTGTGTGTGTGTGTGTGTGTTGTCGGTGTGTGTGTGTGTGTGTGTTGTCGGTGTGTGTGTGTGTGTGTGTGTTGTCGGTGTGTGTGTGTTGTCGGTGTGTGTGTGTGTGTTGTGTGTGTGTGTGTTGTCTGTGTGTGTGTGTGTGTGTTGTCGGTGTGTGTGTGTGTGTGTGTTGTCGGTGTGTGTGTTGTCGGTGTGTGCGTGTGTGTGTTGTCGGTGTGTTGTCGGTGTGTGTGTGTGTGTGTTGTCGGTGTGTGTGTGTTGTCGGTGTGTGTGTGTGTGTGTTGTCGGTGTGTGTGTGTGTGTTGTGTGTGTGTGTGTTGATGGTGTGTGTGTGTGTGTGTTGTCGGTGTGTGTGTGTGTGTTGTCGGTGTGTGTGTGTTGTCGGTGTTTGTGTGTGTGTGTTATCGGTGGGTTGTCGGTGTGTGTGTGTGTGTGTTGTCGGTGTGTGTGTGTGTGTGTGTGTTGTCGGTGTGTGTGTGTGTGTGTTGTCGGTGTGTGTGTGTTGTCGGTGTGTGTGTGTGTTGTTGGTGTGTGTGTGTGTGTTGTCGGTGTGTGTGTGTGTGTTGTCAGTGTGTGTGTGTGTGTGTGTGTTGTCGGTGTGTGTGTGTGTGTGTGTGTTTTGCCGTTGTGTGTGTGTGTGTGTTGTCGGTGTGTGTGTGTGTGTGTTGTCGGTGTGTGTGTGTGTGTGTGTTGTCGGTGTGTTTGTGTGTGTCTGTTGTCGGTGTGTGTGAGTGTGTGTTGTCGGTGTGTGTGTGTGTGTTGTGTGTGTGTGTGTTGTCGGTGTGTGTGTGTGTGTTGTCGGTGTGTGTGTGTGTGTGTGTTGTCGGTGTGTTTGTGTGTGTGTGTTGTCGGTGTGTGTGAGTGTGTGTTGTCGGTGTGTGTGTGTTGTCGGTGTGTGTGTTGTCGGTGTGTGTGTGTGTTGTCAGTGTGTGTGTGTGTGTGTGTGTTGTCGGTGTGTGTGTGTGTGTGTGTGTTGTCTGTGTGTGTGTGTGTGTTGTGTGTGTGTGTGTGTTGTCGGTGTGTGTGTGTGTGTGTGTTGTCGGTGTGTGTGTGTGTGTGTGTGTTGTCGGTGTGTGTGTGTTGTCGGTGTGTGTGTGTGTGTTGTGTGTGTGTGTGTTGTCTGTGTGTGTGTGTGTGTGTTGTCGGTGTGTGTGTGTGTGTGTGTGTTGTCGGTGTGTGTGTTGTCGGTGTGTGCGTGTGTGTGTTGTCGGTGTGTTGTCGGTGTGTGTGTGTGTGTGTTGTCGGTGTGTGTGTGTTGTCGGTGTGTGTGTGTGTGTGTTGTCGGTGTGTGTGTGTGTGTTGTGTGTGTGTGTGTTGATGGTGTGTGTGTGTGTGTGTTGTCGGTGTGTGTGTGTGTGTTGTCGGTGTGTGTGTGTTGTCGGTGTTTGTGTGTGTGTGTTATCGGTGGGTTGTCGGTGTGTGTGTGTGTGTGTTGTCGGTGTGTGTGTGTGTGTGTGTGTTGTCGGTGTGTGTGTGTGTGTGTTGTCGGTGTGTGTGTGTTGTCGGTGTGTGTGTGTGTTGTTGGTGTGTGTGTGTGTGTTGTCGGTGTGTGTGTGTGTGTTGTCAGTGTGTGTGTGTGTGTGTGTGTTGTCGGTGTGTGTGTGTGTGTGTGTGTGTTGCCGGTGTGTGTGTGTGTGTGTTGTCGGTGTGTGTGTGTGTGTGTTGTCGGTGTGTGTGTGTGTGTGTGTTGTCGGTGTGTTTGTGTGTGTCTGTTGTCGGTGTGTGTGAGTGTGTGTTGTCGGTGTGTGTGTGTGTGTGTTGTGTGTGTGTGTGTTGTCGGTGTGTGTGTGTGTGTTGTCGGTGTGTGTGTGTGTGTGTGTTGTCGGTGTGTTTGTGTGTGTGTGTTGTCGGTGTGTGTGAGTGTGTGTTGTCGGTGTGTGTGTGTTGTGTGTGTGTGTGTTGTCGGTGTGTGTGTGTGTGTTGTCGGTGTGTGTGTGTGTTGTCAGTGAGTGTGTGTGTGTGTGTGTTGTCGGTGTGTGTGTGTGTGTGTTGTCTGTGTGTGTGTGTGTGTTGTGTGTGTGTGTGTTGTCGGTGTGTGTGTGTGTGTGTGTTGTCGGTGTGTGTGTGTGTGTGTGTTGTCGGTGTGTGTGTGTTGTCGGTGTGTGTGTGTTGTGTGTGTGTGTGTTGTCGGTGTGTGTGTGTGTGTGTTGTCGGTGTGTGTGTGTGTGTGTGTTGTCGGTGTGTGTGTGTGTTGTCGGTGTGTGTGTGTGTGTTGTGTGTGTGTGTGTTGTCGGTGTGTGTGTGTTGTCGGTGTGTGTGTGTGTGTGTTGTCGGTGTGTGTGTGTTGTCGGTGTGTGTGTGTGTGTGTTGTCGATGTGTGTGTGTGTGTGTTGTCGGTGTGTGTGTGTGTGTGTGTGTGTGTGTGTGTGTGTGTGTGTGTGTGTGTGTTGTCAGTGTGTGTGTGTGTGTGTGTTGTCGGTGTGTGTGTGTGTGTGTTGTCGGTGTGTGTGTTGTCGGTGTGTGTGTGTGTGTGTTGTCGGTGTGTGTGTGTTGTCGGTGTGTGTGTGTGTGTGTTGTCGGTGTGTGTGTGTGTTGTCGGTGTGTGTGTGTGTGTGTGTTGTCGGTGTGTGTGTGTTATCGGTGTGTGTGTGTGTTGTCGGTGTGTGTGTGTGTGTGTGTGTGTGTGTGTTGTCGGTGTGTGTGTGTGTTGTCTGTGTGTGTGTGTGTGTTGTCGGTGTTTATGTGTTGTCGGTGTGTGTGTGTTTGTGTTGTCGGTGTGTGTGTGTGTGTGTTGTCGGTGTGTGTGTGTGTGTTGTCGGTGTGTGTGTTGTCGGTGTGTGCGTGTGTGTGTTGTCGGTGTGTTGTCGGTGTGTGTGTGTGTGTGTTGTCGGTGTGTGTGTGTGTGTTGTCGGTGTGTGTGTGTTGTCGGTGTGTGTGTGTGTGTTGTCGGTGTGTTGTCGGTGTGTGTGTGTGTTGTCGGTGTGTGTGTGTGTGTTGTCGGTGTGTGTGTGTGTTGTCGGTGTGTGTGTTGTCGGTGTGTGCGTGTGTGTGTTGTCGGTGTGTTGTCGGTGTGTGTGTGTGTGTGTGTGTTGTCGGTGTGTGTGTGTGTGTGTGTTGTTGGTGTGTGTGTGTTGTCGGTGTTTGTGTGTGTGTGTTGTCGGTGTGTTGTCGATGTGTGTGTGTGTGTGTGTTGTCAGTGTGTGTGTGTGTGTGTTGTCGGTGTGTGTGTGTTTATGTGTTGTTGGTGTGTGTGTGTGTGTTGTCGGTGTGTGTGTGTGTGTGTGTTGTCGGTGTGTGTGTGTGTTGTCGGTGTGTGTGTGTTGTCGGTGTGTCTGTGTGTGTGTTGTCGGTTTGTGTGTGTGTGTGTTGTCGGTGTGTTTGTGTGTGTTGTCGGTGTGTGTGTGTGTTGTCGGTGTGTGTGTGTTGTGTGTGTGTGTGTTGTCGGTGTGTGTGTGTGTTGTCGGTGTGTGTGTGTGTGTGTGTGTGTTGTCGGTGTTTGTGTGTAGTCGGTGTGTGTGTGTGTGTGTGTTGTCGGTGTGTGTGTGTGTGTTGTCGATGTGTGTGAGTGTGTGTGTGTGTTGTCGGTGTGTGTGTGTGTTGTCGGTGTGTGTGTGTGTTGTTGGTGTGTGTGTGTTGTGTGTGTGTGTGTTGTCGGTGTGTGTGTGTGTTGTCGGTGTGTGTGTGTGTGTGTGTGTGTGTTGTCGGTGTGTGTGTGTAGTCGGTGTGTGTGTGTGTGTTGTCGGTGTGTGTGTGTGTGCGTGTTGTCGATGTGTGTGAGTGTGTGTTGTCGGTGTGTGTGTGTGTGTTGTGTGTGTGTGTGTTGTCGGTGTGTGTGTGTGTGTGTTGTCGGTGTGTGTGTGTGTGTTGTTGGTGTGTGTGTGTGTGTGTGTGTTGTCGGTGTGTGTGTGTGTGTGTGTGTGTGTTGTGTGTGTGTGTGTTGTCGGTGTGTGTGTGCGTGTGTTGTCGGTGTGTGTGTGTGTGTTGTCGGTGTGTGTGTGTGTGTGTGTTGTCGGTGTGTGTGTGTGTGTGTTGTCGGTGTGTGTGTGTTATCGGTGTGTGTGTGTTGTCGGTGTGTGTGTGTCTGTGTGTGTGTGTGTGTTGTCGGTGTGTGTCTGTGTGTGTTGTCGGTGTGTGTGTGTGTTGTCGGTGTGTGTGTTGTCGGTGTGTGCGTGTGTGTGTTGTCGGTGTGTTGTCGGTGTGTGTGTGTGTGTTGTCGGTGTGTGTGTGTGTGTGTTGTCGGTGTGTGTGTGTGTGTGTTGTCGGTGTGTGTGTGTGTGTTGTGTGTGTGTGTGTTGATGGTGTGTGTGTGTGTGTGTTGTCGGTGTGTGTGTGTGTGTGTGTTGTCGGTGTGTGTGTGTTGTCGGTGTTTGTGTGTGTGTGTTGTCGGTGGGTTGTCGGTGTGTGTGTGTGTTGTCGGTGTGTGTGTGTGTGTGTGTGTTGTCGGTGTGTGTGTGTGTGTGTTGTCGGTGTGCGTGTGTTGTCAGTGTGTGTGTGTGTGTTGTGTGTGTGTGTGTTGATGGTGTGTGTGTGTGTGTGTTGTCGGTGTGTGTGTGTGTGTGTGTGTGTTGTCGGTGTGTGTGTGTTGTCGGTGTTTGTGTGTGTGTGTTGTCGGTGTGTTGTCGGTGTGTGTGTGTGTTGTCGGTGTGTGTGTGTGTGTGTTGTCGGTGTGTGTGTGTGTTGTCGGTGTGTGTGTTGTCGGTGTGTGCGTGTGTGTGTTGTCGGTGTGTTGTCGGTGTGTGTGTGTGTGTGTTGTCGGTGTGTGTGTGTTGTCGGTGTGTGTGTGTGTGTGTTGTCGGTGTGTGTGTGTGTGTTGTCGGTGTGTGTGTGTTGTCGGTGTTTGTGTGTGTGTGTTATCGGTGGGTTGTCGGTGTGTGTGTGTGTGTGTTGTCGGTGTGTGTGTGTGTGTGTGTGTTGTCGGTGTGTGTGTGTGTGTGTTGTCGGTGTGTGTGTGTTGTCGGTGTGTGTGTGTGTTGTTGGTGTGTGTGTGTGTGTTGTCGGTGTGTGTGTGTGTGTTGTCAGTGTGTGTGTGTGTGTGTGTGTTGTCGGTGTGTGTGTGTGTGTGTGTGTTTTGCCGTTGTGTGTGTGTGTGTGTTGTCGGTGTGTGTGTGTGTGTGTTGTCGGTGTGTGTGTGTGTGTGTGTTGTCGGTGTGTTTGTGTGTGTCTGTTGTCGGTGTGTGTGAGTGTGTGTTGTCGGTGTGTGTGTGTGTGTTGTGTGTGTGTGTGTTGTCGGTGTGTGTGTGTGTGTTGTCGGTGTGTGTGTGTGTGTGTGTTGTCGGTGTGTTTGTGTGTGTGTGTTGTCGGTGTGTGTGAGTGTGTGTTGTCGGTGTGTGTGTGTTGTCGGTGTGTGTGTTGTCGGTGTGTGTGTGTGTTGTCAGTGTGTGTGTGTGTGTGTGTGTTGTCGGTGTGTGTGTGTGTGTGTGTGTTGTCTGTGTGTGTGTGTGTGTTGTGTGTGTGTGTGTGTTGTCGGTGTGTGTGTGTGTGTGTGTTGTCGGTGTGTGTGTGTGTGTGTGTGTTGTCGGTGTGTGTGTGTTGTCGGTGTGTGTGTGTGTGTTGTGTGTGTGTGTGTTGTCTGTGTGTGTGTGTGTGTGTTGTCGGTGTGTGTGTGTGTGTGTGTTGTCGGTGTGTGTGTTGTCGGTGTGTGCGTGTGTGTGTTGTCGGTGTGTTGTCGGTGTGTGTGTGTGTGTGTTGTCGGTGTGTGTGTGTTGTCGGTGTGTGTGTGTGTGTGTTGTCGGTGTGTGTGTGTGTGTTGTGTGTGTGTGTGTTGATGGTGTGTGTGTGTGTGTGTTGTCGGTGTGTGTGTGTGTGTTGTCGGTGTGTGTGTGTTGTCGGTGTTTGTGTGTGTGTGTTATCGGTGGGTTGTCGGTGTGTGTGTGTGTGTGTTGTCGGTGTGTGTGTGTGTGTGTGTGTTGTCGGTGTGTGTGTGTGTGTGTTGTCGGTGTGTGTGTGTTGTCGGTGTGTGTGTGTGTTGTTGGTGTGTGTGTGTGTGTTGTCGGTGTGTGTGTGTGTGTTGTCAGTGTGTGTGTGTGTGTGTGTGTTGTCGGTGTGTGTGTGTGTGTGTGTGTGTTGCCGGTGTGTGTGTGTGTGTGTTGTCGGTGTGTGTGTGTGTGTGTTGTCGGTGTGTGTGTGTGTGTGTGTGTTGTCGGTGTGTTTGTGTGTGTCTGTTGTCGGTGTGTGTGAGTGTGTGTTGTCGGTGTGTGTGTGTGTGTGTTGTGTGTGTGTGTGTTGTCGGTGTGTGTGTGTGTGTTGTCGGTGTGTGTGTGTGTGTGTGTTGTCGGTGTGTTTGTGTGTGTGTGTTGTCGGTGTGTGTGAGTGTGTGTTGTCGGTGTGTGTGTGTTGTGTGTGTGTGTGTTGTCGGTGTGTGTGTGTGTGTTGTCGGTGTGTGTGTGTGTTGTCAGTGAGTGTGTGTGTGTGTGTGTTGTCGGTGTGTGTGTGTGTGTGTGTGTTGTCTGTGTGTGTGTGTGTGTTGTGTGTGTGTGTGTTGTCGGTGTGTGTGTGTGTGTGTGTTGTCGGTGTGTGTGTGTGTGTGTGTTGTCGGTGTGTGTGTGTTGTCGGTGTGTGTGTGTTGTGTGTGTGTGTGTTGTCGGTGTGTGTGTGTGTGTGTTGTCGGTGTGTGTGTGTGTGTGTGTTGTCGGTGTGTGTGTGTGTTGTCGGTGTGTGTGTGTGTGTTGTGTGTGTGTGTGTTGTCGGTGTGTGTGTGTTGTCGGTGTGTGTGTGTGTGTGTTGTCGGTGTGTGTGTGTTGTCGGTGTGTGTGTGTGTGTGTTGTCGATGTGTGTGTGTGTGTGTTGTCGGTGTGTGTGTGTGTGTGTGTGTGTGTGTGTGTGTGTGTGTGTGTGTGTGTGTTGTCAGTGTGTGTGTGTGTGTGTGTTGTCGGTGTGTGTGTGTGTGTGTTGTCGGTGTGTGTGTTGTCGGTGTGTGTGTGTGTGTGTTGTCGGTGTGTGTGTGTTGTCGGTGTGTGTGTGTGTGTGTTGTCGGTGTGTGTGTGTGTTGTCGGTGTGTGTGTGTGTGTGTGTTGTCGGTGTGTGTGTGTTATCGGTGTGTGTGTGTGTTGTCGGTGTGTGTGTGTGTGTGTGTGTGTGTGTGTTGTCGGTGTGTGTGTGTGTTGTCTGTGTGTGTGTGTGTGTTGTCGGTGTTTATGTGTTGTCGGTGTGTGTGTGTTTGTGTTGTCGGTGTGTGTGTGTGTGTGTTGTCGGTGTGTGTGTGTGTGTTGTCGGTGTGTGTGTTGTCGGTGTGTGCGTGTGTGTGTTGTCGGTGTGTTGTCGGTGTGTGTGTGTGTGTGTTGTCGGTGTGTGTGTGTGTGTTGTCGGTGTGTGTGTGTTGTCGGTGTGTGTGTGTGTGTTGTCGGTGTGTTGTCGGTGTGTGTGTGTGTTGTCGGTGTGTGTGTGTGTGTTGTCGGTGTGTGTGTGTGTTGTCGGTGTGTGTGTTGTCGGTGTGTGCGTGTGTGTGTTGTCGGTGTGTTGTCGGTGTGTGTGTGTGTGTGTGTGTTGTCGGTGTGTGTGTGTGTGTGTGTTGTTGGTGTGTGTGTGTTGTCGGTGTTTGTGTGTGTGTGTTGTCGGTGTGTTGTCGATGTGTGTGTGTGTGTGTGTTGTCAGTGTGTGTGTGTGTGTGTTGTCGGTGTGTGTGTGTTTATGTGTTGTTGGTGTGTGTGTGTGTGTTGTCGGTGTGTGTGTGTGTGTGTGTTGTCGGTGTGTGTGTGTGTTGTCGGTGTGTGTGTGTTGTCGGTGTGTCTGTGTGTGTGTTGTCGGTTTGTGTGTGTGTGTGTTGTCGGTGTGTTTGTGTGTGTTGTCGGTGTGTGTGTGTGTTGTCGGTGTGTGTGTGTTGTGTGTGTGTGTGTTGTCGGTGTGTGTGTGTGTTGTCGGTGTGTGTGTGTGTGTGTGTGTGTTGTCGGTGTTTGTGTGTAGTCGGTGTGTGTGTGTGTGTGTGTTGTCGGTGTGTGTGTGTGTGTTGTCGATGTGTGTGAGTGTGTGTGTGTGTTGTCGGTGTGTGTGTGTGTTGTCGGTGTGTGTGTGTGTTGTTGGTGTGTGTGTGTTGTGTGTGTGTGTGTTGTCGGTGTGTGTGTGTGTTGTCGGTGTGTGTGTGTGTGTGTGTGTGTGTTGTCGGTGTGTGTGTGTAGTCGGTGTGTGTGTGTGTGTTGTCGGTGTGTGTGTGTGTGCGTGTTGTCGATGTGTGTGAGTGTGTGTTGTCGGTGTGTGTGTGTGTGTTGTGTGTGTGTGTGTTGTCGGTGTGTGTGTGTGTGTGTTGTCGGTGTGTGTGTGTGTGTTGTTGGTGTGTGTGTGTGTGTGTGTGTTGTCGGTGTGTGTGTGTGTGTGTGTGTGTGTTGTGTGTGTGTGTGTTGTCGGTGTGTGTGTGCGTGTGTTGTCGGTGTGTGTGTGTGTGTTGTCGGTGTGTGTGTGTGTGTGTGTTGTCGGTGTGTGTGTGTGTGTGTTGTCGGTGTGTGTGTGTTATCGGTGTGTGTGTGTTGTCGGTGTGTGTGTGTCTGTGTGTGTGTGTGTGTTGTCGGTGTGTGTCTGTGTGTGTTGTCGGTGTGTGTGTGTGTTGTCGGTGTGTGTGTTGTCGGTGTGTGCGTGTGTGTGTTGTCGGTGTGTTGTCGGTGTGTGTGTGTGTGTTGTCGGTGTGTGTGTGTGTGTGTTGTCGGTGTGTGTGTGTGTGTGTTGTCGGTGTGTGTGTGTGTGTTGTGTGTGTGTGTGTTGATGGTGTGTGTGTGTGTGTGTTGTCGGTGTGTGTGTGTGTGTGTTGTCGGTGTGTGTGTGTGTGTTGTGTGTGTGTGTGTTGATGGTGTGTGTGTGTGTGTGTTGTCGGTGTGTGTGTGTGTGTGTGTTGTCGGTGTGTGTGTGTTGTCGGTGTTTGTGTGTGTGTGTTGTCGGTGGGTTGTCGGTGTGTGTGTGTGTTGTCGGTGTGTGTGTGTGTGTGTGTGTTGTCGGTGTGTGTGTGTGTGTGTTGTCGGTGTGCGTGTGTTGTCAGTGTGTGTGTGTGTGTTGTGTGTGTGTGTGTTGATGGTGTGTGTGTGTGTGTGTTGTCGGTGTGTGTGTGTGTGTGTGTGTGTTGTCGGTGTGTGTGTGTTGTCGGTGTTTGTGTGTGTGTGTTGTCGGTGTGTTGTCGGTGTGTGTGTGTGTTGTCGGTGTGTGTGTGTGTGTGTTGTCGGTGTGTGTGTGTGTTGTCGGTGTGTGTGTTGTCGGTGTGTGCGTGTGTGTGTTGTCGGTGTGTTGTCGGTGTGTGTGTGTGTGTGTTGTCGGTGTGTGTGTGTGTGTTGTTGGTGTGTGTGTGTTGTCGGTGTTTGTGTGTGTGTGTTGTCGGTGTGTTGTCGATGTGTGTGTGTGTGTGTTTTCAGTGTGTGTGTGTGTGTGTTGTCGGTGTGTGTGTGTTTATGTGTTGTCGGTGTGTGTGTGTGTGTTGTCGGTGTGTGTGTGTGTGTGTGTTGTCGGTGTGTGTGTGTGTTGTCGGTGTGTGTGTGTTGTCGGTGTGTCTGTGTGTGTGTTGTCGGTTTGTGTGTGTGTGTGTTGTCGGTGTGTTTGTGTGTGTTGTCGGTGTGTGTGTGTGTTGTCGGTGTGTGTGTGTTGTGTGTGTGTGTGTTGTCGGTGTGTGTGTGTGTTGTCGGTGTGTGTGTGTGTGTGTTGTCGGTGTGTGTGTGTAGTCGGTGTGTGTGTGTGTGTGTGTTGTCGGTGTGTGTGTGTGTGTTGTCGATGTGTGTGAGTGTGTGTGTGTGTTGTCGGTGTGTGTGTGTGTTGTCGGTGTGTGTGTGTGTTGTTGGTGTGTGTGTGTTGTGTGTGTGTGTGTTGTCGGTGTGTGTGTGTGTTGTCGGTGTGTGTGTGTGTGTGTGTGTGTGTGTGTTGTCGGTGTGTGTGTGTAGTCGGTGTGTGTGTGTGTGTGTTGTCGGTGTGTGTGTGTGCGTGTTGTCGATGTGTGTGAGTGTGTGTTGTCGGTGTGTGTGTGTGTGTTGTGTGTGTGTGTGTTGTCGGTGTGTGTGCGTGTGTGTTGTCGGTGTGTGTGTGTGTGTTGTTGGTGTGTGTGTGTGTGTGTGTGTTGTCGGTGTGTGTGTGTGTGTGTGTGTGTGTTGTGTGTGTGTGTGTTGTCGGTGTGTGTGTGCGTGTGTTGTCGGTGTGTGTGTGTGTGTTGTCGGTGTGTGTGTGTGTGTGTGTTGTCGGTGTGTGTGTGTGTGTGTTGTCGGTGTGTGTGTGTTATCGGTGTGTGTGTGTTGTCGGTGTGTGTGTGTCTGTGTGTGTGTGTGTGTTGTCGGTGTGTGTCTGTGTGTGTTGTCGGTGTGTGTGTGTGTGTTGTCGGTGTGTGTGTGTGTGTGTGTGTGTGTTGTGTGTGTGTGTGTTGTCGGTGTGTGTGTGTGTGTGTTGTCGGTGTGTGTGTGTGTGTGTGTTGTCGGTGTGTTTGTGTGTGTCTGTTGTCGGTGTGTGTGAGTGTGTGTTGTCGGTGTGTGTGTGTGTGTTGTGTGTGTGTGTGTTGTCGGTGTGTGTGTGTGTGTTGTCGGTGTGTGTGTGTGTGTGTGTTGTCGGTGTGTTTGTGTGTGTGTGTTGTCGGTGTGTGTGAGTGTGTGTTGTCGGTGTGTGTGTGTTGTCGGTGTGTGTGTTGTCGGTGTGTGTGTGTGTTGTCAGTGTGTGTGTGTGTGTGTGTGTTGTCGGTGTGTGTGTGTGTGTGTGTGTTGTCTGTGTGTGTGTGTGTGTTGTGTGTGTGTGTGTTGTCGGTGTGTGTGTGTGTGTGTGTTGTCGGTGTGTGTGTGTGTGTGTGTGTTGTCGGTGTGTGTGTGTTGTCGGTGTGTGTGTGTGTGTTGTGTGTGTGTGTGTTGTCTGTGTGTGTGTGTGTGTGTTGTCGGTGTGTGTGTGTGTGTGTGTTGTCGGTGTGTGTGTTGTCGGTGTGTGCGTGTGTGTGTTGTCGGTGTGTTGTCGGTGTGTGTGTGTGTGTGTTGTCGGTGTGTGTGTGTTGTCGGTGTGTGTGTGTGTGTGTTGTCGGTGTGTGTGTGTGTGTTGTGTGTGTGTGTGTTGATGGTGTGTGTGTGTGTGTGTGTTGTCGGTGTGTGTGTGTGTGTTGTCGGTGTGTGTGTGTTGTCGGTGTTTGTGTGTGTGTGTTATCGGTGGGTTGTCGGTGTGTGTGTGTGTGTGTTGTCGGTGTGTGTGTGTGTGTGTGTGTTGTCGGTGTGTGTGTGTGTGTGTTGTCGGTGTGTGTGTGTTGTCGGTGTGTGTGTGTGTTGTTGGTGTGTGTGTGTGTGTTGTCGGTGTGTGTGTGTGTGTTGTCAGTGTGTGTGTGTGTGTGTGTGTTGTCGGTGTGTGTGTGTGTGTGTGTGTGTTGCCGGTGTGTGTGTGTGTGTGTTGTCGGTGTGTGTGTGTGTGTGTTGTCGGTGTGTGTGTGTGTGTGTGTTGTCGGTGTGTTTGTGTGTGTCTGTTGTCGGTGTGTGTGAGTGTGTGTTGTCGGTGTGTGTGTGTGTGTGTTGTGTGTGTGTGTGTTGTCGGTGTGTGTGTGTGTGTTGTCGGTGTGTGTGTGTGTGTGTGTTGTCGGTGTGTTTGTGTGTGTGTGTTGTCGGTGTGTGTGAGTGTGTGTTGTCGGTGTGTGTGTGTTGTGTGTGTGTGTGTTGTCGGTGTGTGTGTGTGTGTTGTCGGTGTGTGTGTGTGTTGTCAGTGTGTGTGTGTGTGTGTGTGTTGTCGGTGTGTGTGTGTGTGTGTTGTCTGTGTGTGTGTGTGTGTTGTGTGTGTGTGTGTTGTCGGTGTGTGTGTGTGTGTGTGTTGTCGGTGTGTGTGTGTGTGTGTGTTGTCGGTGTGTGTGTGTTGTCGGTGTGTGTGTGTTGTGTGTGTGTGTGTTGTCGGTGTGTGTGTGTGTGTGTTGTCGGTGTGTGTGTGTGTGTGTGTGTGTTGTCGGTGTGTGTGTGTGTTGTCGGTGTGTGTGTGTGTGTTGTGTGTGTGTGTGTTGTCGGTGTGTGTGTGTTGTCGGTGTGTGTGTGTGTGTGTTGTCGGTGTGTGTGTGTTGTCGGTGTGTGTGTGTGTGTGTTGTCGATGTGTGTGTGTGTGTGTTGTCGGTGTGTGTGTGTGTGTGTGTGTGTGTGTGTGTGTGTGTGTGTGTGTGTGTGTGTGTTGTCAGTGTGTGTGTGTGTGTGTGTTGTCGGTGTGTGTGTGTGTGTGTTGTCGGTGTGTGTGTTGTCGGTGTGTGTGTGTGTGTGTTGTCGGTGTGTGTGTGTTGTCGGTGTGTGTGTGTGTGTGTTGTCGGTGTGTGTGTGTGTTGTCGGTGTGTGTGTGTGTGTGTGTTGTCGGTGTGTGTGTGTTATCGGTGTGTGTGTGTGTTGTCGGTGTGTGTGTGTTTGTGTTGTCGGTGTGTGTGTGTGTGTGTTGTCGGTGTGTGTGTGTGTGTTGTCGGTGTGTGTGTTGTCGGTGTGTGCGTGTGTGTGTTGTCGGTGTGTTGTCGGTGTGTGTGTGTGTGTGTTGTCGGTGTGTGTGTGTGTGTTGTCGGTGTGTGTGTGTTGTCGGTGTGTGTGTGTGTGTTGTGTGTGTGTGTGTTGATGGTGTGTGTGTGTGTGTGTTGTCGGTGTGTGTGTGTGTGTGTGTTGTCGGTGTGTGTGTGTTGTCGGTGTTTGTGTGTGTGTGTTGTCGGTGTGTTGTCGGTGTGTGTGTGTGTTGTCGGTGTGTGTGTGTGTGTTGTCGGTGTGTGTGTGTGTTGTCGGTGTGTGTGTTGTCGGTGTGTGCGTGTGTGTGTTGTCGGTGTGTTGTCGGTGTGTGTGTGTGTGTGTTGTCGGTGTGTGTGTGTGTGTGTGTTGTTGGTGTGTGTGTGTTGTCGGTGTTTGTGTGTGTGTGTTGTCGGTGTGTTGTCGATGTGTGTGTGTGTGTGTTGTCAGTGTGTGTGTGTGTGTGTTGTCGGTGTGTGTGTGTTTATGTGTTGTTGGTGTGTGTGTGTGTGTTGTCGGTGTGTGTGTGTGTGTGTGTTGTCGGTGTGTGTGTGTGTTGTCGGTGTGTGTGTGTTGTCGGTGTGTCTGTGTGTGTGTTGTCGGTTTGTGTGTGTGTGTGTTGTCGGTGTGTTTGTGTGTGTTGTCGGTGTGTGTGTGTGTTGTCGGTGTGTGTGTGTTGTGTGTGTGTGTGTTGTCGGTGTGTGTGTGTGTTGTCGGTGTGTGTGTGTGTGTGTGTGTGTTGTCGGTGTTTGTGTGTAGTCGGTGTGTGTGTGTGTGTGTTGTCGGTGTGTGTGTGTGTGTTGTCGATGTGTGTGAGTGTGTGTGTGTGTTGTCGGTGTGTGTGTGTGTTGTCGGTGTGTGTGTGTGTTGTTGGTGTGTGTGTGTTGTGTGTGTGTGTGTTGTCGGTGTGTGTGTGTGTTGTCGGTGTGTGTGTGTGTGTGTGTGTGTGTTGTCGGTGTGTGTGTGTAGTCGGTGTGTGTGTGTGTGTGTGTTGTCGGTGTGTGTGTGTGTGCGTGTTGTCGATGTGTGTGAGTGTGTGTTATCGGTGTGTGTGTGTGTGTTGTGTGTGTGTGTGTTGTCGGTGTGTGTGTGTGTGTGTTGTCGGTGTGTGTGTGTGTGTTGTTGGTGTGTGTGTGTGTGTGTGTGTTGTCGGTGTGTGTGTGTGTGTGTGTGTGTGTTGTGTGTGTGTGTGTTGTCGGTGTGTGTGTGCGTGTGTTGTCGGTGTGTGTGTGTGTGTTGTCGGTGTGTGTGTGTGTGTGTGTTGTCGGTGTGTGTGTGTGTGTGTTGTCGGTGTGTGTGTGTTATCGGTGTGTGTGTGTTGTCGGTGTGTGTGTGTCTGTGTGTGTGTGTGTGTTGTCGGTGTGTGTCTGTGTGTGTTGTCGGTGTGTGTGTGTGTTGTCGGTGTGTGTGTTGTCGGTGTGTGCGTGTGTGTGTTGTCGGTGTGTTGTCGGTGTGTGTGTGTGTGTTGTCGGTGTGTGTGTGTGTGTGTGTTGTCGGTGTGTGTGTGTGTGTGTTGTCGGTGTGTGTGTGTGTGTTGTGTGTGTGTGTGTTGATGGTGTGTGTGTGTGTGTGTTGTCGGTGTGTGTGTGTGTGTGTGTTGTCGGTGTGTGTGTGTTGTCGGTGTTTGTGTGTGTGTGTTGTCGGTGGGTTGTCGGTGTGTGTGTGTGTTGTCGGTGTGTGTGTGTGTGTGTTGTCGGTGTGTGTGTGTGTGTGTTGTCGGTGTGCGTGTGTTGTCAGTGTGTGTGTGTGTGTTGTGTGTGTGTGTGTTGATGGTGTGTGTGTGTGTGTGTTGTCGGTGTGTGTGTGTGTGTGTGTGTGTTGTCGGTGTGTGTGTGTTGTCGGTGTTTGTGTGTGTGTGTTGTCGGTGTGTTGTCGGTGTGTGTGTGTGTTGTCGGTGTGTGTGTGTGTGTGTTGTCGGTGTGTGTGTGTGTTGTCGGTGTGTGTGTTGTCGGTGTGTGCGTGTGTGTGTTGTCGGTGTGTTGTCGGTGTGTGTGTGTGTGTGTTGTCGGTGTGTGTGTGTGTGTTGTTGGTGTGTGTGTGTTGTCGGTGTTTGTGTGTGTGTGTTGTCGGTGTGTTGTCGATGTGTGTGTGTGTGTGTTTTCAGTGTGTGTGTGTGTGTGTTGTCGGTGTGTGTGTGTTTATGTGTTGTCGGTGTGTGTGTGTGTGTTGTCGGTGTGTGTGTGTGTGTGTGTTGTCGGTGTGTGTGT
Organism: Salmo salar; assembly: GCF_965601325.2. NCBI lineage: Eukaryota > Metazoa > Chordata > Actinopteri > Salmoniformes > Salmonidae > Salmo > Salmo salar. Next base: position 821,460 of record NC_138318.1, read on the forward strand.
GTGTTGTCGGTGTGTGTGTGTTGTCGGTGTGTCTGTGTGTGTGTTGTCGGTTTGTGTGTGTGTGTGTTGTCGGTGTGTTTGTGTGTGTTGTCGGTGTGTGTGTGTGTTGTCGGTGTGTGTGTGTTGTGTGTGTGTGTGTTGTCGGTGTGTGTGTGTGTTGTCGGTGTGTGTGTGTGTGTGTTGTCGGTGTGTGTGTGTGTAGTCGGTGTGTGTGTGTGTGTGTGTTGTCGGTGTGTGTGTGTGTGTTGTCGATGTGTGTGAGTGTGTGTGTGTGTTGTCGGTGTGTGTGTGTGTTGTCGGTGTGTGTGTGTGTTGTTGGTGTGTGTGTGTTGTGTGTGTGTGTGTTGTCGGTGTGTGTGTGTGTTGTCGGTGTGTGTGTGTGTGTGTGTGTGTGTTGTCGGTGTGTGTGTGTAGTCGGTGTGTGTGTGTGTGTGTTGTCGGTGTGTGTGTGTGCGTGTTGTCGATGTGTGTGAGTGTGTGTTGTCGGTGTGTGTGTGTGTGTGTTGTGTGTGTGTGTGTTGTCGGTGTGTGTGTGTGTGTGTTGTCGGTGTGTGTGTGTGTGTTGTTGGTGTGTGTGTGTGTGTGTGTGTTGTCGGTGTGTGTGTGTGTGTGTGTGTGTGTTGTGTGTGTGTGTGTTGTCGGTGTGTGTGTGCGTGTGTTGTCGGTGTGTGTGTGTGTGTTGTCGGTGTGTGTGTGTGTGTGTGTTGTCGGTGTGTGTGTGTGTGTTGTGTGTGTGTGTGTTGATGGTGTGTGTGTGTGTGTGTTGTCGGTGTGTGTGTGTGTGTGTGTTGTCGGTGTGTGTGTGTTGTCGGTGTTTGTGTGTGTGTGTTGTCGGTGTGTTGTCGGTGTGTGTGTGTGTTGTCGGTGTGTGTGTGTGTGTTGTCGGTGTGTGTGTGTGTTGTCGGTGTGTGTGTTGTCGGTGTGTGCGTGTGTGTGTTGTCGGTGTGTTGTCGGTGTGTGTGTGTGTGTGTTGTCGGTGTGTGTGTGTGTGTGTGTTGTTGGTGTGTGTGTGTTGTCGGTGTTTGTGTGTGTGTGTTGTCGGTGTGTTGTCGATGTGTGTGTGTGTGTGTTGTCAGTGTGTGTGTGTGTGTGTTGTCGGTGTGTGTGTGTTTATGTGTTGTTGGTGTGTGTGTGTGTGTTGTCGGTGTGTGTGTGTGTGTGTGTTGTCGGTGTGTGTGTGTGTTGTCGGTGTGTGTGTGTTGTCGGTGTGTCTGTGTGTGTGTTGTCGGTTTGTGTGTGTGTGTGTTGTCGGTGTGTTTGTGTGTGTTGTCGGTGTGTGTGTGTGTTGTCGGTGTGTGTGTGTTGTGTGTGTGTGTGTTGTCGGTGTGTGTGTGTGTTGTCGGTGTGTGTGTGTGTGTGTGTGTGTTGTCGGTGTTTGTGTGTAGTCGGTGTGTGTGTGTGTGTGTGTTGTCGGTGTGTGTGTGTGTGTTGTCGATGTGTGTGAGTGTGTGTGTGTGTTGTCGGTGTGTGTGTGTGTTGTCGGTGTGTGTGTGTGTTGTTGGTGTGTGTGTGTTGTGTGTGTGTGTGTTGTCGGTGTGTGTGTGTGTTGTCGGTGTGTGTGTGTGTGTGTGTGTGTGTGTTGTCGGTGTGTGTGTGTAGTCGGTGTGTGTGTGTGTGTGTGTTGTCGGTGTGTGTGTGTGTGCGTGTTGTCGATGTGTGTGAGTGTGTGTTATCGGTGTGTGTGTGTGTGTTGTGTGTGTGTGTGTTGTCGGTGTGTGTGTGTGTGTGTTGTCGGTGTGTGTGTGTGTGTTGTTGGTGTGTGTGTGTGTGTGTGTGTTGTCGGTGTGTGTGTGTGTGTGTGTGTGTGTTGTGTGTGTGTGTGTTGTCGGTGTGTGTGTGCGTGTGTTGTCGGTGTGTGTGTGTGTGTTGTCGGTGTGTGTGTGTGTGTGTGTTGTCGGTGTGTGTGTGTGTGTGTTGTCGGTGTGTGTGTGTTATCGGTGTGTGTGTGTTGTCGGTGTGTGTGTGTCTGTGTGTGTGTGTGTGTTGTCGGTGTGTGTCTGTGTGTGTTGTCGGTGTGTGTGTGTGTTGTCGGTGTGTGTGTTGTCGGTGTGTGCGTGTGTGTGTTGTCGGTGTGTTGTCGGTGTGTGTGTGTGTGTTGTCGGTGTGTGTGTGTGTGTGTTGTCGGTGTGTGTGTGTGTGTGTTGTCGGTGTGTGTGTGTGTGTGTGTGTGTGTTGATGGTGTGTGTGTGTGTGTGTTGTCGGTGTGTGTGTGTGTGTGTGTTGTCGGTGTGTGTGTGTTGTCGGTGTTTGTGTGTGTGTGTTGTCGGTGGGTTGTCGGTGTGTGTGTGTGTTGTCGGTGTGTGTGTGTGTGTGTGTGTTGTCGGTGTGTGTGTGTGTGTGTTGTCGGTGTGCGTGTGTTGTCAGTGTGTGTGTGTGTGTTGTGTGTGTGTGTGTTGATGGTGTGTGTGTGTGTGTGTTGTCGGTGTGTGTGTGTGTGTGTGTGTGTTGTCGGTGTGTGTGTGTTGTCGGTGTTTGTGTGTGTGTGTTGTCGGTGTGTTGTCGGTGTGTGTGTGTGTTGTCGGTGTGTGTGTGTGTGTGTTGTCGGTGTGTGTGTGTGTTGTCGGTGTGTGTGTTGTCGGTGTGTGCGTGTGTGTGTTGTCGGTGTGTTGTCGGTGTGTGTGTGTGTGTGTTGTCGGTGTGTGTGTGTGTGTTGTTGGTGTGTGTGTGTTGTCGGTGTTTGTGTGTGTGTGTTGTCGGTGTGTTGTCGATGTGTGTGTGTGTGTGTTTTCAGTGTGTGTGTGTGTGTGTTGTCGGTGTGTGTGTGTTTATGTGTTGTCGGTGTGTGTGTGTGTGTTGTCGGTGTGTGTGTGTGTGTGTGTTGTCGGTGTGTGTGTGTGTTGTCGGTGTGTGTGTGTTGTCGTTGTGTCTGTGTGTGTGTTGTCGGTTTGTGTGTGTGTGTGTTGTCGGTGTGTTTGTGTGTGTTGTCGGTGTGTGTGTGTGTTGTCGGTGTGTGTGTGTTGTGTGTGTGTGTGTTGTCGGTGTGTGTGTGTGTTGTCGGTGTGTGTGTGTGTGTGTTGTCGGTGTGTGTGTGTAGTCGGTGTGTGTGTGTGTGTGTGTTGTCGGTGTGTGTGTGTGTGTTGTCGATGTGTGTGAGTGTGTGTGTGTGTTGTCGGTGTGTGTGTGTGTTGTTGGTGTGTGTGTGTGTTGTTGGTGTGTGTGTGTTGTGTGTGTGTGTGTTGTCGGTGTGTGTGTGTGTTGTCGGTGTGTGTGTGTGTGTGTGTGTGTGTTGTCGGTGTGTGTGTGTAGTCGGTGTGTGTGTGTGTGTGTTGTCGGTGTGTGTGTGTGCGTGTTGTCGATGTGTGTGAGTGTGTGTTGTCGGTGTGTGTGTGTGTGTGTTGTGTGTGTGTGTGTTGTCGGTGTGTGTGTGTGTGTGTTGTCGGTGTGTGTGTGTGTGTTGTTGGTGTGTGTGTGTGTGTGTGTGTTGTCGGTGTGTGTGTGTGTGTGTGTGTGTGTTGTGTGTGTGTGTGTTGTCGGTGTGTGTGTGCGTGTGTTGTCGGTGTGTGTGTGTGTGTTGTCGGTGTGTGTGTGTGTGTGTGTTGTCGGTGTGTGTGTGTGTGTGTTGTCGGTGTGTGTGTGTTATCGGTGTGTGTGTGTTGTCGGTGTGTGTGTGTCTGTGTGTGTGTGTGTGTTGTCGGTGTGTGTCTGTGTGTGTTGTCGGTGTGTGTGTGTGTTGTCGGTGTGTGTGTTGTCGGTGTGTGCGTGTGTGTGTTGTCGGTGTGTTGTCGGTGTGTGTTTGTGTGTTGTCGGTGTGTGTGTGTGTGTGTGTTGTCGGTGTGTGTGTGTGTGTGTTGTCGGTGTGTGTGTGTGTGTTGTGTGTGTGTGTGTTGATGGTGTGTGTGTGTGTGTGTTGTCGGTGTGTGTGTGTGTGTGTGTTGTCGGTGTGTGTGTGTTGTCGGTGTTTGTGTGTGTGTGTTGTCGGTGGGTTGTCGGTGTGTGTGTGTGTTGTCGGTGTGTGTGTGTGTGTGTGTGTTGTCGGTGTGTGTGTGTGTGTGTTGTCGGTGTGTGTGTGTTGTCGGTGTGTGTGTGTGTTGTTGGTGTGTGTTAGTGTGTGTTGTCGGTGTGTGTGTGTCTGTTGTCAGTGTGTGTGTGTGTGTGTGTGTGTTTTCGGTGTGTGTGTGTGTGTGTGTGTGTGTGTGTGTGTTGCCGGTGTGTGTGTGTGTGTGTGTTGTCGGTGTGTGTGTGTGTGTGTTGTCGGTGTGTGTGTGTGTGTTGTGTGTGTGTGTGTTGTCGGTGTGTGTGTGTGTGTGTTGTCGGTGTGTGTGTGTGTGTTGTCGGTGTGTGTGTGTGTGTGTGTTGTCGGTGTGTGTGTGTGTGTGTGTGTGTGTTGTGTGTGTGTGTGTTGTCGGTGTGTGTGTGCGTGTGTTGTCGGTGTGTGTGTGTGTGTTGTCGGTGTGTGTGTGTGTGTGTGTGTGTTGTCGGTGTGTGTGTGTGTGTGTGTGTTGTCGGTGTGTGTGTGTTATCGGTGTGTGTGTGTTGTCGGTGTGTGTGTGTCTGTGTGTGTGTGTGTGTTGTCGGTGTGTGTCTGTGTGTGTTGTCGGTGTGTGTGTGTGTTGTCGGTGTGTGTGTTGTCGGTGTGTGCGTGTGTGTGTTGTCGGTGTGTTGTCGGTGTGTGTGTGTGTGTGTTGTCGGTGTGTGTGTGTGTGTGTGTGTGTTGTCGGTGTGTGTGTGTGTTGTCGGTGTGTGTGTTTGTTGTCGGTGTGTGTGTGTGTGTGTGTGTGTGTTGTCGGTGTGTGTGTGTAGTCGGTGTGTGTGTGTGTGTGTGTTGTCGGTTTGTGTGTGTGTGTTGTCGGTTTGTGTGTGTGTGTGTTGTCGGTGTGTGTGTGTGTGTTGTCGGTGTGTGTGTGTGTTGTCGGTGTGTGTGTGTTGTGTGTGTGTGTGTTGTCGGTGTGTGTGTGTGTGTGTGTTGTCGGTGTGTGTGTGTGTGTTGTCGATGTGTGTGAGTGTGTGTTGTCGGTGTGTGTGTGTGTGTGTTGTGTGTGTGTGTGTTGTTGGTGTGTGTGTGTGTGTGTTGTCGGTGTGTGTGTGTTGTCGGTGTGTGTGTGTGTGTGTGTGTTGTCGGTGTGTGTGTGTGTTGTCAGTGTGTGTGTGTGTGTGTGTGTTGTCGGTGTGTGTGTGTGTGTTGTCGGTGTGTGTGTGTGTTGTCGGTGTGTGTGTGTTGTGTGTGTGTGTGTTGTCGGTGTGTGTGTGTGTTGTCGGTGTGTGTGTGTGTGTGTGTGTTGTCGGTGTGTGTGTGTAGTCGGTGTGTGTGTGTGTGTGTTGTCGGTGTGTGTGTGTGTGTGTTGTCGATGTGTGTGAGTGTGTGTTGTCGGTGTGTGTGTGTGTGTTGTCGATGTGTGTGAGTGTGTGTTGTCGGTGTGTGTGTGTGTGTTGTGTGTGTGTGTGTTGTCGGTGTGTGTGTGTGTTGTCGGTGTGTGTGTGTGTTGTCGGTGTGTGTGTGTGTGTGTGTTGTCGGTGTGTGTGTGTGTTGTGTGTGTGTGTGTTGTCGGTGTGTGTGTGCGTGTGTTGTTGGTGTGTGTGTGTGTGTTGTCGGTGTGTGTGTGTGTGTTGTCGGTGTGTGTGTGTGTGTGTTGTCGGTGTGTGTGTGTTATCGGTGTGTGTGTGTTGTCGGTGTGTGTGTGTCTGTGTGTGTGTGTGTGTTGTCGGTGTGTGTGTGTGTGTGTTGTCGGTGTGTGTGTGTGTGTTGTCGGTGTGTGTGTTGTCGGTGTGTGCGTGTGTGTGTTGTCGGTGTGTTGTCGGTGTGTGTGTGTGTGTGTTGTCGGTGTGTGTGTGTTGTCGGTGTGTATGTGTGTGTGTTGTCGGTGTGTGTGTGTGTGTTGTGTGTGTGTGTGTTGATGGTGTGTGTGTGTGTGTGTTGTCGGTGTGTGTGTGTGTGTTGTCGGTGTGTGTGTGTTGTCGGTGTTTGTGTGTGTGTGTTATCGGTGGGTTGTCGGTGTGTGTGTGTGTGTGTTGTCGGTGTGTGTGTGTGTGTGTGTGTTGTCGGTGTGTGTGTGTTGTCGGTGTGTGTGTGTGTTGTTGGTGTGTGTGTGTGTGTTGTCGGTGTGTGTGTGTGTGTTGTCAGTGTGTGTGTGTGTGTGTGTTGTCGATGTGTTTGTGTGTGTCTGTTGTCGGTGTGTGTGAGTGTGTGTTGTCGGTGTGTGTGTGTGTGTTGTGTGTGTGTGTGTTGTCGGTGTGTGTGTGTGTGTTGTCGGTGTGTGTGTGTGTGTGTGTTGTCGGTGTGTTTGTGTGTGTGTGTTGTCGGTGTGTGTGAGTGTGTGTTGTCGGTGTGTGTGTGTTGTGTGTGTGTGTGTTGTCGGTGTGTGTGTGTGTGTTGTCGGTGTGTGTGTGTGTTGTCAGTGTGTGTGTGTGTGTGTGTGTTGTCGGTGTGTGTGTGTGTGTGTTGTCTGTGTGTGTGTGTGTGTTGTGTGTGTGTGTGTTGTCGGTGTGTGTGTGTGTGTGTGTTGTCGGTGTGTGTGTGTGTGTGTGTGTTGTCGGTGTGTGTGTGTTGTCGGTGTGTGTGTGTGTGTTGTGTGTGTGTGTGTTGTCTGTGTGTGTGTGTGTGTGTTGTCGGTGTGTGTGTGTGTGTGTGTGTTGTCGGTGTGTGTGTTGTCGGTGTGTGCGTGTGTGTGTTGTCGGTGTGTTGTCGGTGTGTGTGTGTGTGTGTTGTCGGTGTGTGTGTGTTGTCGGTGTGTGTGTGTGTGTGTTGTCGGTGTGTGTGTGTGTGTTGTGTGTGTGTGTGTTGATGGTGTGTGTGTGTGTGTGTTGTCGGTGTGTGTGTGTGTGTTGTCGGTGTGTGTGTGTTGTCGGTGTTTGTGTGTGTGTGTTATCGGTGGGTTGTCGGTGTGTGTGTGTGTGTGTTGTCGGTGTGTGTGTGTGTGTGTGTGTTGTCGGTGTGTGTGTGTGTGTGTTGTCGGTGTGTGTGTGTTGTCGGTGTGTGTGTGTGTTGTTGGTGTGTGTGTGTGTGTTGTCGGTGTGTGTGTGTGTGTTGTCAGTGTGTGTGTGTGTGTGTGTGTTGTCGGTGTGTGTGTGTGTGTGTGTGTTTTGCCGGTGTGTGTGTGTGTGTGTTGTCGGTGTGTGTGTGTGTGTGTTGTCGGTGTGTGTGTGTGTGTGTGTTGTCGGTGTCTTTGTGTGTGTCTGTTGTCGGTGTGTGTGAGTGTGTGTTGTCGGTGTGTGTGTGTGTGTGTTGTGTGTGTGTGTGTTGTCGGTGTGTGTGTGTGTGTTGTCGGTGTGTGTGTGTGTGTGTGTTGTCGGTGTGTTTGTGTGTGTGTGTTGTCGGTGTGTGTGAGTGTGTGTTGTCGGTGTGTGTGTGTTGTCGGTGTGTGTGTTGTCGGTGTGTGTGTGTGTTGTCAGTGTGTGTGTGTGTGTGTGTGTTGTCGGTGTGTGTGTGTGTGTGTTGTCTGTGTGTGTGTGTGTGTTGTGTGTGTGTGTGTTGTCGGTGTGTGTGTGTGTGTGTGTTGTCGGTGTGTGTGTGTGTGTGTGTGTTGTCGGTGTGTGTGTGTTGTCGGTGTGTGTGTGTGTGTTGTGTGTGTGTGTGTTGTCTGTGTGTGTGTGTGTGTGTTGTCGGTGTGTGTGTGTGTGTGTGTTGTCGGTGTGTGTGTTGTCGGTGTGTGCGTGTGTGTGTTGTCGGTGTGTTGTCGGTGTGTGTGTGTGTGTGTTGTCGGTGTGTGTGTGTTGTCGGTGTGTGTGTGTGTGTGTTGTCGGTGTGTGTGTGTGTGTTGTCGGTGTGTGTGTGTTGTCGGTGTTTGTGTGTGTGTGTTATCGGTGGGTTGTCGGTGTGTGTGTGTGTGTGTTGTCGGTGTGTGTGTGTGTGTGTGTGTTGTCGGTGTGTGTGTGTGTGTGTTGTCGGTGTGTGTGTGTTGTCGGTGTGTGTGTGTGTTGTTGGTGTGTGTGTGTGTGTTGTCGGTGTGTGTGTGTGTGTTGTCAGTGTGTGTGTGTGTGTGTGTGTTGTCGGTGTGTGTGTGTGTGTGTGTGTGTTGCCGGTGTGTGTGTGTGTGTGTTGTCGGTGTGTGTGTGTGTGTGTTGTCGGTGTGTGTGTGTGTGTGTGTTGTCGGTGTGTTTGTGTGTGTCTGTTGTCGGTGTGTGTGAGTGTGTGTTGTCGGTGTGTGTGTGTGTGTGTTGTGTGTGTGTGTGTTGTCGGTGTGTGTGTGTGTGTTGTCGGTGTGTGTGTGTGTGTGTGTTGTCGGTGTGTTTGTGTGTGTGTGTTGTCGGTGTGTGTGAGTGTGTGTTGTCGGTGTGTGTGTGTTGTGTGTGTGTGTGTTGTCGGTGTGTGTGTGTGTGTTGTCGGTGTGTGTGTGTGTTGTCAGTGTGTGTGTGTGTGTGTGTGTTGTCGGTGTGTGTGTGTGTGTGTGTGTTGTCTGTGTGTGTGTGTGTGTTGTGTGTGTGTGTGTTGTCGGTGTGTGTGTGTGTGTGTGTTGTCGGTGTGTGTGTGTGTGTGTGTTGTCGGTGTGTGTGTGTTGTCGGTGTGTGTGTGTTGTGTGTGTGTGTGTTGTCGGTGTGTGTGTGTGTGTGTTGTCGGTGTGTGTGTGTGTGTGTGTTGTCGGTGTGTGTGTGTGTTGTCGGAGTGTGTGTGTGTGTTGTGTGTGTGTGTGTTGTCGGTGTGTGTGTGTTGTCGGTGTGTGTGTGTGTGTGTTGTCGGTGTGTGTGTGTTGTCGGTGTGTGTGTGTGTGTGTTGTCGATGTGTGTGTGTGTGTGTTGTCGGTGTGTGTGTGTGTGTGTGTGTGTGTGTGTGTGTGTGTGTGTGTGTTGTCAGTGTGTGTGTGTGTGTGTGTTGTCGGTGTGTGTGTGTGTGTGTTGTCGGTGTGTGTGTTGTCGGTGTGTGTGTGTGTGTGTTGTCGGTGTGTGTGTGTTGTCGGTGTGTGTGTGTGTGTGTTGTCGGTGTGTGTGTGTGTTGTCGGTGTGTGTGTGTGTGTGTGTTGTCGGTGTGTGTGTGTTATCGGTGTGTGTGTGTGTTGTCGGTGTGTGTGTGTGTGTGTGTGTGTGTGTGTTGTCGGTGTGTGTGTGTGTTGTCTGTGTGTGTGTGTGTGTTGTCGGTGTTTATGTGTTGTCGGTGTGTGTGTGTTTGTGTTGTCGGTGTGTGTGTGTGTGTGTTGTCGGTGTGTGTGTGTGTGTTGTCGGTGTGTGTGTTGTCGGTGTGTGCGTGTGTGTGTTGTCGGTGTGTTGTCGGTGTGTGTGTGTGTGTGTTGTCGGTGTGTGTGTGTGTGTTGTCGGTGTGTGTGTGTTGTCGGTGTGTGTGTGTGTGTTGTGTGTGTGTGTGTTGATGGTGTGTGTGTGTGTGTGTTGTCGGTGTGTGTGTGTGTGTGTGTTGTCGGTGTGTGTGTGTTGTCGGTGTTTGTGTGTGTGTGTTGTCGGTGTGTTGTCGGTGTGTGTGTGTGTTGTCGGTGTGTGTGTGTGTGTTGTCGGTGTGTGTGTGTGTTGTCGGTGTGTGTGTTGTCGGTGTGTGCGTGTGTGTGTTGTCGGTGTGTTGTCGGTGTGTGTGTGTGTGTGTTGTCGGTGTGTGTGTGTGTGTGTGTTGTTGGTGTGTGTGTGTTGTCGGTGTTTGTGTGTGTGTGTTGTCGGTGTGTTGTCGATGTGTGTGTGTGTGTGTTGTCAGTGTGTGTGTGTGTGTGTTGTCGGTGTGTGTGTGTTTATGTGTTGTTGGTGTGTGTGTGTGTGTTGTCGGTGTGTGTGTGTGTGTGTGTTGTCGGTGTGTGTGTGTGTTGTCGGTGTGTGTGTGTTGTCGGTGTGTCTGTGTGTGTGTTGTCGGTTTGTGTGTGTGTGTGATGTCGGTGTGTTTGTGTGTGTTGTCGGTGTGTGTGTGTGTTGTAGGTGTGTGTGTGTTGTGTGTGTGTGTGTTGTCGGTGTGTGTGTGTGTTGTCGGTGTGTGTGTGTGTGTGTGTGTGTTGTCGGTGTTTGTGTGTAGTCGGCGTGTGTGTGTGTGTGTGTTGTCGGTGTGTGTGTGTGTGTTGTCGATGTGTGTGAGTGTGTGTTGTCGGTGTGTGTGTGTGTGTTGTGTGTGTGTGTGTTGTCGGTGTGTGTGTGTGTGTGTTGTCGGTGTGTGTGTGTGTGTTGTTGGTGTGTGTGTGTGTGTGTGGTTGTCGGTGTGTGTGTGTGTGTGTGTGTGTGTTGTGTGTGTGTGTGTTGTCGGTGTGTGTGTGCGTGTGTTGTCGGTGTGTGTGTGTGTGTTGTCGGTGTGTGTGTGTGTGTGTGTTGTCGGTGTGTGTGTGTGTGTGTTGTCGGTGTGTGTGTGTTATCGGTGTGTGTGTGTTGTCGGTGTGTGTGTGTCTGTGTGTGTGTGTGTGTTGTCGGTGTGTGTCTGTGTGTGTTGTCGGTGTGTGTGTGTGTTGTCGGTGTGTGTGTTGTCGGTGTGTGCGTGTGTGTGTTGTCGGTGTGTTGTCGGTGTGTGTGTGTGTGTTGTCGGTGTGTGTGTGTGTGTGTTGTCGGTGTGTGTGTGTGTGTGTTGTCGGTGTGTGTGTGTGTGTTGTGTGTGTGTGTGTTGATGGTGTGTGTGTGTGTGTGTGTTGTCGGTGTGTGTGTGTGTGTGTGTTGTCGGTGTGTGTGTGTTGTCGGTGTTTGTGTGTGTGTGTTGTCGGTGGGTTGTCGGTGTGTGTGTGTGTTGTCGGTGTGTGTGTGTGTGTGTGTGTTGTCGGTGTGTGTGTGTGTGTGTTGTCGGTGTGCGTGTGTTGTCAGTGTGTGTGTGTGTGTTGTGTGTGTGTGTGTTGATGGTGTGTGTGTGTGTGTGTTGTCGGTGTGTGTGTGTGTGTGTGTGTGTTGTCGGTGTGTGTGTGTTGTCTGTGTTTGTGTGTGTGTGTTGTCGGTGTGTTGTCGGTGTGTGTGTGTGTTGTCGGTGTGTGTGTGTGTGTGTTGTCGGTGTGTGTGTGTGTTGTCGGTGTGTGTGTTGTCGGTGTGTGCGTGTGTGTGTTGTCGGTGTGTTGTCGGTGTGTGTGTGTGTGTGTTGTCGGTGTGTGTGTGTGTGTTGTTGGTGTGTGTGTGTTGTCGGTGTTTGTGTGTGTGTGTTGTCGGTGTGTTGTCGATGTGTGTGTGTGTGTGTTTTCAGTGTGTGTGTGTGTGTGTTGTCGGTGTGTGTGTGTTTATGTGTTGTCGGTGTGTGTGTGTGTGTTGTCGGTGTGTGTGTGTGTGTGTGTTGTCGGTGTGTGTGTGTGTTGTCGGTGTGTGTGTGTTGTCGGTGTGTCTGTGTGTGTGTTGTCGGTTTGTGTGTGTGTGTGTTGTCGGTGTGTTTGTGTGTGTTGTCGGTGTGTGTGTGTGTTGTCGGTGTGTGTGTGTTGTGTGTGTGTGTGTTGTCGGTGTGTGTGTGTGTTGTCGGTGTGTGTGTGTGTGTGTTGTCGGTGTGTGTGTGTAGTCGGTGTGTGTGTGTGTGTGTGTTGTCGGTGTGTGTGTGTGTGTTGTCGATGTGTGTGAGTGTGTGTGTGTGTTGTCGGTGTGTGTGTGTGTTGTCGGTGTGTGTGTGTGTTGTTGGTGTGTGTGTGTTGTGTGTGTGTGTGTTGTCGGTGTGTGTGTGTGTTGTCGGTGTGTGTGTGTGTGTGTGTGTGTGTTGTCGGTGTGTGTGTGTAGTCGGTGTGTGTGTGTGTGTGTTGTCGGTGTGTGTGTGTGCGTGTTGTCGATGTGTGTGAGTGTGTGTTGTCGGTGTGTGTGTGTGTGTTGTGTGTGTGTGTGTTGTCGGTGTGTGTGTGTGTGTGTTGTCGGTGTGTGTGTGTGTGTTGTTGGTGTGTGTGTGTGTGTGTGTGTTGTCGGTGTGTGTGTGTGTGTGTGTGTGTGTGTGTTGTGTGTGTGTGTGTTGTCGGTGTGTGTGTGTGTGTGTTGTCGATGTGTGTGTGTGTGTGTGTTGTCGGTGTGTGTGTGTGTGTGTGTGTGTGTGTGTGTGTGTGTGTGTGTGTGTGTGTGTTGTCAGTGTGTGTGTGTGTGTGTGTTGTCGGTGTGTGTGTGTGTGTGTTGTCGGTGTGTGTGTTGTCGGTGTGTGTGTGTGTGTGTTGTCGGTGTGTGTGTGTTGTCGGTGTGTGTGTGTGTGTGTTGTCGGTGTGTGTGTGTGTTGTCGGTGTGTGTGTGTGTGTGTGTTGTCGGTGTGTGTGTGTTATCGGTGTGTGTGTGTGTTGTCGGTGTGTGTGTGTGTGTGTGTGTGTGTGTGTTGTCGGTGTGTGTGTGTGTTGTCTGTGTGTGTGTGTGTGTTGTCGGTGTTTATGTGTTGTCGGTGTGTGTGTGTTTGTGTTGTCGGTGTGTGTGTGTGTGTGTTGTCGGTGTGTGTGTGTGTGTTGTCGGTGTGTGTGTTGTCGGTGTGTGCGTGTGTGTGTTGTCGGTGTGTTGTCGGTGTGTTTGTGTGTGTGTTGTCGGTGTGTGTGTGTGTGTTGTCGGTGTGTGTGTGTTGTCGGTGTGTGTGTGTGTTGTGTGTGTGTGTGTTGATGGTGTGTGTGTGTGTGTGTTGTCGGTGTGTGTGTGTGTGTGTGTTGTCGGTGTGTGTGTGTTGTCGGTGTTTGTGTGTGTGTGTTGTCGGTGTGTTGTCGGTGTGTGTGTGTGTTGTCGGTGTGTGTGTGTGTGTTGTCGGTGTGTGTGTGTGTTGTCGGTGTGTGTGTTGTCGGTGTGTGCGTGTGTGTGTTGTCGGTGTGTTGTCGGTGTGTGTGTGTGTGTGTTGTCGGTGTGTGTGTGTGTGTGTGTTGTTGGTGTGTGTGTGTTGTCGGTGTTTGTGTGTGTGTGTTGTCGGTGTGTTGTCGATGTGTGTGTGTGTGTGTTGTCAGTGTGTGTGTGTGTGTGTGTTGTCGGTGTGTGTGTGTTTATGTGTTGTTGGTGTGTGTGTGTGTGTTGTCGGTGTGTGTGTGTGTGTGTGTTGTCGGTGTGTGTGTGTGTTGTCGGTGTGTGTGTGTTGTCGGTGTGTCTGTGTGTGTGTTGTCGGTTTGTGTGTGTGTGTGTTGTCGGTGTGTTTGTGTGTGTTGTCGGTGTGTGTGTGTGTTGTCGGTGTGTGTGTGTTGTGTGTGTGTGTGTTGTCGGTGTGTGTGTGTGTTGTCGGTGTGTGTGTGTGTGTGTGTGTGTTGTCGGTGTTTGTGTGTAGTCGGTGTGTGTGTGTGTGTTGTCGGTGTGTGTGTGTGTGTTGTCGATGTGTGTGAGTGTGTGTGTGTGTTGTCGGTGTGTGTGTGTGTTGTCGGTGTGTGTGTGTGTTGTTGGTGTGTGTGTGTTGTGTGTGTGTGTGTTGTCGGTGTGTGTGTGTGTTGTCGGTGTGTGTGTGTGTGTGTGTGTTGTCGGTGTGTGTGTGTAGTCGGTGTGTGTGTGTGTGTGTGTTGTCGGTGTGTGTGTGTGTGCGTGTTGTCGATGTGTGTGAGTGTGTGTTGTCGGTGTGTGTGTGTGTGTTGTGTGTGTGTGTGTTGTCGGTGTGTGTGTGTGTGTGTTGTCGGTGTGTGTGTGTGTGTTGCTGGTGTGTGTGTGTGTGTGTGTGTTGTCGGTGTGTGTGTGTGTGTGTGTGTGTGTTGTGTGTGTGTGTGTTGTCGGTGTGTGTGTGCGTGTGTTGTCGGTGTGTGTGTGTGTGTTGTCGGTGTGTGTGTGTGTGTGTGTTGTCGGTGTGTGTGTGTGTGTGTTGTCGGTGTGTGTGTGTTATCGGTGTGTGTGTGTTGTCGGTGTGTGTGTGTCTGTGTGTGTGTGTGTGTTGTCGGTGTGTGTCTGTGTGTGTTGTCGGTGTGTGTGTGTGTTGTCGGTGTGTGTGTTGTCGGTGTGTGCGTGTGTGTGTTGTCGGTGTGTTGTCGGTGTGTGTGTGTGTGTTGTCGGTGTGTGTGTGTGTGTGTTGTCGGTGTGTGTGTGTGTGTGTTGTCGGTGTGTGTGTGTGTGTTGTGTGTGTGTGTGTTGATGGTGTGTGTGTGTGTGTGTGTTGTCGGTGTGTGTGTGTGTGTGTGTTGTCGGTGTGTGTGTGTTGTCGGTGTTTGTGTGTGTGTGTTGTCGGTGGGTTGTCGGTGTGTGTGTGTGTTGTCGGTGTGTGTGTGTGTGTGTGTGTTGTCGGTGTGTGTGTGTGTGTGTTGTCGGTGTGCGTGTGTTGTCAGTGTGTGTGTGTGTGTGTGTTGTGTGTGTGTGTGTTGATGGTGTGTGTGTGTGTGTGTGTTGTCGGTGTGTGTGTGTGTGTGTGTGTGTTGTCGGTGTGTGTGTGTTGTCGGTGTTTGTGTGTGTGTGTTGTCGGTGTGTTGTCGGTGTGTGTGTGTGTTGTCGGTGTGTGTGTGTGTGTGTTGTCGGTGTGTGTGTGTGTTGTCGGTGTGTGTGTTGTCGGTGTGTGCGTGTGTGTGTTGTCGGTGTGTTGTCGGTGTGTGTGTGTGTGTGTTGTCGGTGTGTGTGTGTGTGTTGTTGGTGTGTGTGTGTTGTCGGTGTTTGTGTGTGTGTGTTGTCGGTGTGTTGTCGATGTGTGTGTGTGTGTGTTTTCAGTGTGTGTGTGTGTGTGTTGTCGGTGTGTGTGTGTTTATGTGTTGTCGGTGTGTGTGTGTGTGTTGTCGGTGTGTGTGTGTGTGTGTGTTGTCGGTGTGTGTGTGTGTTGTCGGTGTGTGTGTGTTGTCGGTGTGTCTGTGTGTGTGTTGTCGGTTTGTGTGTGTGTGTGTTGTCGGTGTGTTTGTGTGTGTTGTCGGTGTGTGTGTGTGTTGTCGGTGTGTGTGTGTTGTGTGTGTGTGTGTTGTCGGTGTGTGTGTGTGTTGTCGGTGTGTGTGTGTGTTGTCGGTGTGTGTGTGTAGTCGGTGTGTGTGTGTGTGTGTGTTGTCGGTGTGTGTGTGTGTGTTGTCGATGTGTGTGAGTGTGTGTGTGTGTTGTCGGTGTGTGTGTGTGTTGTCGGTGTGTGTGTGTGTTGTTGGTGTGTGTGTGTTGTGTGTGTGTGTGTTGTCGGTGTGTGTGTGTGTTGTCGGTGTGTGTGTGTGTGTGTGTGTGTGTTGTCGGTGTGTGTGTGTAGTCGGTGTGTGTGTGTGTGTGTTGTCGGTGTGTGTGTGTGCGTGTTGTCGATGTGTGTGAGTGTGTGTTGTCGGTGTGTGTGTGTGTGTTGTGTGTGTGTGTGTTGTCGGTGTGTGTGTGTGTGTGTTGTCGGTGTGTGTGTGTGTGTTGTTGGTGTGTGTGTGTGTGTGTGTGTTGTCGGTGTGTGTGTGTGTGTGTGTGTGTGTGTGTGTGTTGTGTGTGTGTGTGTTGTCGGTGTGTGTGTGCGTGTGTTGTCGGTGTGTGTGTGTGTGTTGTCGGTGTGTGTGTGTGTGTGTGTTGTCGGTGTGTGTGTGTGTGTGTTGTCGGTGTGTGTGTGTTATCGGTGTGTGTGTGTTGTCGGTGTGTGTGTGTCTGTGTGTGTGTGTGTGTTGTCGGTGTGTGTCTGTGTGTGTTGTCGGTGTGTGTGTGTGTTGTCGGTGTGTGTGTTGTCGGTGTGTGCGTGTGTGTGTTGTCGGTGTGTTGTCGGTGTGTGTTTGTGTGTTGTCGGTGTGTGTGTGTGTGTGTTGTCGGTGTGTGTGTGTGTGTGTTGTCGGTGTGTGTGTGTGTGTTGTGTGTGTGTGTGTTGATGGTGTGTGTGTGTGTGTGTTGTCGGTGTGTGTGTGTGTGTGTGTTGTCGGTGTGTGTGTGTTGTCGGTGTTTGTGTGTGTGTGTTGTCGGTGGGTTGTCGGTGTGTGTGTGTGTTGTCGGTGTGTGTGTGTGTGTGTGTGTTGTCGGTGTGTGTGTGTGTGTGTTGTCGGTGTGTGTGTGTTGTCGGTGTGTGTGTGTGTTGTTGGTGTGTGTTAGTGTGTGTTGTCGGTGTGTGTGTGTCTGTTGTCAGTGTGTGTGTGTGTGTGTGTGTGTTTTCGGTGTGTGTGTGTGTGTGTTGTGTGTGTGTGTGTTGTCGGTGTGTGTGTGTGTGTGTTGTCGGTGTGTGTGTGTGTGTTGTCGGTGTGTGTGTGTGTGTGTGTTGTCGGTGTGTGTGTGTGTGTGTGTGTGTGTTGTGTGTGTGTGTGTTGTCGGTGTGTGTGTGCGTGTGTTGTCGGTGTGTGTGTGTGTGTTGTCGGTGTGTGTGTGTGTGTGTGTGTGTTGTCGGTGTGTGTGTGTGTGTGTGTGTGTTGTCGGTGTGTGTGTGTTATCGGTGTGTGTGTGTTGTCGGTGTGTGTGTGTCTGTGTGTGTGTGTGTGTTGTCGGTGTGTGTCTGTGTGTGTTGTCGGTGTGTGTGTGTGTTGTCGGTGTGTGTGTTGTCGGTGTGTGCGTGTGTGTGTTGTCGGTGTGTTGTCGGTGTGTGTGTGTGTGTGTTGTCGGTGTGTGTGTGTGTGTTGTCGGTGTGTGTGTGTGTGTGTGTTGTCGGTGTGTGTGTGTGTGTTGTGTGTGTGTGTGTTGATGGTGTGTGTGTGTGTGTGTTGTCGGTGTGTGTGTGTGTGTGTTGTCGGTGTGTGTGTGTGTGTGTTGTCGGTGTGTGTGTGTGTGTGTTGTCGGTGTGTGTGTGTGTGTTGTCGGTGTGTGTGTGTTGTCGGTGTTTGTGTGTGTGTGTTGTCGCTGTGTTGTCGGTGTGTGTGTGTGTTGTCAGTGTGTGTGTGTGTGTTGTCGGTGTGTGTGTGATTATGTGTTGTCGGTGTGTGTGTGTGTGTGTTGTCGGTGTGTGTGTGTGTGTGTGTGTGTTGTCGGTGTGTGTGTGTGTTGTCGGTGTGTGTGTGTTGCCGGTGTGTCTGTGTGTGTTTTGTCGGTTTGTGTGTGTGTGTGTGTTGTCGGTGTTTGTGTGTGTGTGTTGTCGCTGTGTTGTCGGTGTGTGTGTGTGTTGTCAGTGTGTGTGTGTGTGTGTTGTCGGTGTGTGTGTGATTATGTGTTGTCGGTGTGTGTGTGTGTGTGTTGTCGGTGTGTGTGTGTGTGTGTGTGTGTTGTCGGTGTGTGTGTGTGTTGTCGGTGTGTGTGTGTTGCCGGTGTGTCTGTGTGTGTTTTGCCGGTGTGTGTGTGTGTGTGTGTTGTCGGTGTGTGTGTGTGTGTGTTGTCGGTGTGTGTGTGTGTGTGTGTTGTCGGTGTGTTTGTGTGTGTGTGTTGTCGGTGTGTGTGAGTGTGTGTTGTCGGTGTGTGTGTGTGTGTTGTGTGTGTGTGTGTTGTCGGTGTGTGTGTGTGTGTTGTCGGTGTGTGTGTGTGTGTGTGTTGTCGGTGTGTTTGTGTGTGTGTGTTGTCGGTGTGTGTGAGTGTGTGTTGTCGGTGTGTGTGTGTGTGTGTTGTGTGTGTGTGTGTTGTCGGTGTGTGTGTGTGTTGTCGGTGTGTGTGTGTGTGTGTTGTCGGTGTGTGTGTGTGTGTGTTGTCGGTGTGTGTGTGTGTGTGTGTGTGTTGTCGGTGTGTGTGTGTGTGTGTGTGTTGTCGTTGTGTGTGTGTGTGTTGTCGGTGTGTGTGTGTGTGTGTGTTGTCGGTGTGTGTGTGTGTGTGTGTGTGTTGTCGGTGTGTGTGTCTGTGTGTGTGTTGTCGGTGTGTGTGTGTGTTGTGTGTGTGTGTGTTGTCGGTGTGTGTGTGTGTGTGTTGTCGGTGTGTGTGTGTGTGTTGTCAGTGTGTGTGTGTGTGTGTGTGTGTGTTGTCGGTGTGTGTGTGTGTTGTCGGTGTGTGTGTGTGTTGTTGGTGTGTGTGTGTTGTGTGTGTGTGTGTTGTCGGTGTGTGTGTGTGTTGTCTGTGTGTGTGTGTGTGTGTGTGTTGTCGGTGTGTGTGTGTAGTCGGTGTGTGTGTGTGTGTGTGTGTGTTGTCGGTGTGTGTGTGTGTGCGTGTTGTCGATGTGTGTGAGTGTGTGTTGTCGGTGTGTGTGTGTGTGTTGTGTGTGTGTGTGTTGTCGGTGTGTGTGTGTGTGTGTTGTCGGTGTGTGTGTGTTGTCGGTGTGTGTGTGTGTGTGTGTGTTGTCGGTGTGTGTGTGTGTGTGTGTGTGTGTTGTGTGTGTGTGTGTTGTCGGTGTGTGTGTGCGTGTGTTGTCGGTGTGTGTGTGTGTGTTGTCGGTGTGTGTGTGTGTGTTGTCGGTGTGTGTGTGTGTGTGTTGTCGGTGTGTGTGTGTTATCGGTGTGTGTGTGTTGTCGGTGTGTGTGTGTCTGTGTGTGTGTGTGTGTTGTCGGTGTGTGTCTGTGTGTGTTGTCGGTGTGTGTGTGTGTTGTCGGTGTGTGTGTTGTCGGTGTGTGCGTGTGTGTGTTGTCGGTGTGTTGTCGGTGTGTGTGTGTGTGTGTTGTCGGTGTGTGTGTGTGTGTTGTCGGTGTGTGTGTGTTGTCGGTGTTTGTGTGTGTGTGTTGTCGGTGGGTTGTCGGTGTGTGTGTGTGTTGTCGGTGTGTGTGTGTGTGTGTTGTCGGTGTGTGTGTGTGTGTGCGTTGTCGGTGTGTGTGTGTTGTCGGTGTGTGTGTGTGTTGTTGGTGTGTGTGTGTGTGTGTTGTCGGTGTGTGTGTGTGTTGTCAGTGTGTGTGTGTGTGTGTGTTGTCGGTGTGTGTGTGTGTGTGTGTGTGTGTGTGTTGCCGGTGTGTGTGTGTGTGTGTGTTGTCGGTGTGTGTGTGTGTGTGTTGTCGGTGTGTGTGTGTGTGTGTGTTGTCGGTGTGTTTGTGTGTGTGTGTTGTCGGTGTGTGTGAGTGTGTGTTGTCGGTGTGTGTGTGTGTGTTGTGTGTGTGTGTGTTGTCGGTGTGTGTGTGTGTGTTGTCGGTGTGTGTGTGTGTGTGTGTTGTCGGTGTGTTTGTGTGTGTGTGTTGTCGGTGTGTGTGAGTGTGTGTTGTCGGTGTGTGTGTGTGTGTGTTGTGTGTGTGTGTGTTGTCGGTGTGTGTGTGTGTTGTCGGTGTGTGTGTGTGTGTGTGTTGTCGGTGTGTGTGTGTGTGTGTTGTCGGTGTGTGTGTGTGTGTGTGTGTGTTGTCGGTGTGTGTGTGTGTGTGTGTGTTGTCGGTGTGTGTGTGTGTGTTGTCGGTGTGTGTGTGTGTGTGTGTTGTCGGTGTGTGTGTGTGTGTTGTCGGTGTGTGTGTGTGTGTGTGTGTGTTGTCGGTGTGTGTGTGTGTGTTGTGTGTGTGTGTGTTGTCGGTGTGTGTGTGTGTGTGTGTTGTCGGTGTGTGTGTGTTGTCGGTGTGTGTGTGTGTGTGTTGTCGGTGTGTTTGTTGTCGGTGTGTGTGTGTGTGTGTTGTCGATGTGTGTGTGTGTGTGTGTGTGTGTGTGTGTTGTCAGTGTGTGTGTGTGTGTGTGTTGTCGGTGTGTGCTTGTGTGTGTTGTCGGTGTGTGTGTTGTCGGTGTGTGTGTGTGTGTTGTCGGTGTGTGTGTGTGTGTGTGTGTTGTCGGTGTGTGTGTGTGTTGTCGGTGTGTGTGTGTGTGTGTGTTGTCGGTGTGTGTGTGTTATCGGTGTGTGTGTGTGTGTGTTGTCGGTGTGTGTGTGTGTGTGTGTGTTGTCGGTGTGTGTGTGTGTTGTCTGTGTGTGTGTGTGTGTTGTCGGTGTTTATGTGTTGTCGGTGTGTGTGTGTTTGTGTTGTCGGTGTGTGTGTGTGTTGTCGGTGTGTGTGTGTGTGTGTTGTCGGTGTGTGTGTGTGTGTGTTGTCGGTGTGTGTGTGTGTGTGTTGTCGGTGTGTGTGTGTGTGTTGTCGGTGTGTGTGTGTTGTCGGTGTTTGTGTGTGTGTGTTGTCGCTGTGTTGTAGGTGTGTGTGTGTGTTGTCAGTGTGTGTGTGTGTGTGTTGTCGGTGTGTGTGTGATTATGTGTTGTCGGTGTGTGTGTGTGTGTGTTGTCGGTGTGTGTGTGTGTGTGTGTGTGTTGTCGGTGTGTGTGTGTGTGTTTTGTCGGTTTGTGTTTGTGTGTGTTGTCGGTGTGTGTGTGTTGTCGGTGTGTGTGTGTGTTGTCGGTGTGTGTGTGTTGTGTGTGTATGTGTTGTCGGTGTGTGTGTGTGTGTGTGTGTGTGTTGTCGGTGTGTGTGTGTGTTGTCGGTGTGTGTGTGTGTGTGTTGTCGGTGTGTTTGTGTGTGTGTGTTGTCGGTGTGTGTGAGTGTGTGTTGTCGGTGTGTGTGTGTGTGTGTTGTGTGTGTGTGTGTTGTTGGTGTGTGTGTGTGTGTTGTCGGTGTGTGTGTGTGTGTGTGTTGTCGGTGTGTTTGTGTGTGTGTGTTGTCGGTGTGTGTGAGTGTGTGTTGTCGGTGTGTGTGTGTGTGTGTTGTGTGTGTGTGTGTTGTCGGTGTGTGTGTGTGTGTTGTCGGTGTGTGTGTGTGTGTGTGTGTGTTGTCAGTGTGTGTGTGTGTGTGTGTGTTGTCGGTGTGTGCTTGTGTGTATTGTCGGTGTGTGTGTTGTCGGTGTGTGTGTGTGTGTTGTCGGTGTGTGTGTGTGTGTGTGTGTGTGTGTTGTCGGTGTGTGTGTGTGTTGTCGGTGTGTGTGTGTGTGTGTGTTGTCGGTGTGTGTGTGTTATCGGTGTGTGTGTGTGTGTGTTGTCGGTGTGTGTGTGTGTGTGTGTGTGTTGTGTGTGT
Source organism: Salmo salar (assembly GCF_965601325.2). NCBI lineage: Eukaryota > Metazoa > Chordata > Actinopteri > Salmoniformes > Salmonidae > Salmo > Salmo salar. The sequence continues at coordinate 841,775 of NC_138318.1, forward strand.
GTGTGTTGTCGGTGTGTGTGTGTGTTGTCGGTGTGTGTGTGTTGTGTGTGTGTGTGTTGTCGGTGTGTGTGTGTGTTGTCGGTGTGTGTGTGTGTGTGTGTGTGTGTGTGTTGTCGGTGTGTGTGTGTGTTGTCGGTGTGTGTGTGTGTGTGTGTTGTCGGTGTGTTTGTGTGTGTGTGTTGTCGGTGTGTGTGAGTGTGTGTTGTCGGTGTGTGTGTGTGTGTGTTGTGTGTGTGTGTGTTGTTGGTGTGTGTGTGTGTGTTGTCGGTGTGTGTGTGTGTGTGTGTTGTCGGTGTGTTTGTGTGTGTGTGTTGTCGGTGTGTGTGAGTGTGTGTTGTCGGTGTGTGTGTGTGTGTGTTGTGTGTGTGTGTGTTGTCGGTGTGTGTGTGTGTGTTGTCGGTGTGTGTGTGTGTGTGTGTGTGTTGTCAGTGTGTGTGTGTGTGTGTGTTGTCGGTGTGTGCTTGTGTGTGTTGTCGGTGTGTGTGTTGTCGGTGTGTGTGTGTGTGTTGTCGGTGTGTGTGTGTGTGTGTGTTGTCGGTGTGTGTGTGTGTTGTCGGTGTGTGTGTGTGTGTGTGTTGTCGGTGTGTGTGTGTTATCGGTGTGTGTGTGTGTGTGTTGTCGGTGTGTGTGTGTGTGTGTGTGTTGTCGGTGTGTGTGTGTGTTGTCTGTGTGTGTGTGTGTTGTCGGTGTTTATGTGTTGTCGGTGTGTGTGTGTTTGTGTTGTCGGTGTGTGTGTGTGTTGTCGGTGTGTGTGTGTGTGTGTTGTCGGTGTGTGTGTGTGTGTGTTGTCGGTGTGTGTGTGTGTGTGTTGTCGGTGTGTGTGTGTGTGTTGTCGGTGTGTGTGTGTTGTCGGTGTTTGTGTGTGTGTGTTGTCGCTGTGTTGTCGGTGTGTGTGTGTGTTGTCAGTGTGTGTGTGTGTGTGTTGTCGGTGTGTGTGTGATTATGTGTTGTCGGTGTGTGTGTGTGTGTGTTGTCGGTGTGTGTGTGTGTGTGTGTGTGTTGTCGGTGTGTGTGTGTGTTGTCGGTGTGTGTGTGTTGCCGGTGTGTCTGTGTGTGTTTTGTCGGTTTGTGTGTGTGTGTGTTGTCGGTGTGTGTGTGTTGTCGGTGTGTGTGTGTGTTGTCGGTGTGTGTGTGTTGTGTGTGTGTGTGTTGTCGGTGTGTGTGTGTGTTGTCGGTGTGTGTGTGTGTGTGTGTGTCTGTTGTCGGTGTGTGTGTGTGTTGTCGGTGTGTGTGTGTGTGTGTTGTCGGTGTGTTTGTGTGTGTGTGTTGTCGGTGTGTGTGAGTGTGTGTTGTCGGTGTGTGTGTGTGTGTGTTGTGTGTGTGTGTGTTGTTGGTGTGTGTGTGTGTGTTGTCGGTGTGTGTGTGTGTGTGTGTTGTCGGTGTGTTTGTGTGTGTGTGTTGTCGGTGTGTGTGAGTGTGTGTTGTCGGTGTGTGTGTGTGTGTGTTGTGTGTGTGTGTGTTGTCGGTGTGTGTGTGTGTGTTGTCGGTGTGTGTGTGTGTGTGTTGTCGGTGTGAGTGTGTGTGTGTGTGTTGTCGGTGTGTGTGTGTGTGTGTGTGTGTTGTCGGTGTGTGTGTGTGTGTGTTGTGTGTGTGTGTGTTGTCGGTGTGTGTGTGTGTGTGTGTGTTGTCGGTGTGTGTGTGTGTGTGTGTTGTCGGTGTGTGTGTGTGTGTTGTCGGTGTGTGTGTGTGTGTGTGTTGTCGGTGTGTGTGTGTGTGTGTGTGTTGTCGGTGTGTGTGTGTGTGTGTGTGTGTTGTCGGTGTGTGTGTGTGTGTTGTGTGTGTGTGTGTTGTCGGTGTGTGTGTGTGTGTGTGTTGTCGGTGTGTGTGTGTTGTCGGTGTGTGTGTGTGTGTGTTGTCGATGTGTGTGTGTGTGTTGTTGGTGTGTGTGTGTGTGTGTGTGTGTGTGTTGTCAGTGTGTGTGTGTGTGTGTGTTGTCGGTGTGTGCTTGTGTGTGTTGTCGGTGTGTGTGTTGTCGGTGTGTGTGTGTGTGTTGTCGGTGTGTGTGTGTTGTCGGTGTGTGTGTGTGTGTGTGTGTTGTCGGTGTGTGTGTGTGTTGTCGGTGTGTGTGTGTGTGTGTGTGTTGTCGGTGTGTATGTGTTATCGGTGTGTGTGTGTGTGTGTTGTCGGTGTGTGTGTGTGTGTGTGTGTGTGTTGTCGGTGTGTGTGTGTGTTGTCTGTGTGTGTGTGTGTGTTGTCGGTGTTTATGTGTTGTCGGTGTGTGTGTGTTTGTGTTGTCGGTGTGTGTGTTGTCGGTGTGTGTGTGTGTGTGTTGTCGGTGTGTGTGTGTGTGTTGTCGGTGTGTGTGTGTGTGTGTTGTCGGTGTGTGTGTGTGTGTGTGTTGTCGGTGTGTGTGTGTTGTCGGTGTTTGTGTGTGTGTGTTGTCGCTGTGTTGTCGGTGTGTGTGTGTGTGTGTTGTCGGTGTGTGTGTGTGTGTGTGTGTTGTCGGTGTGTGTGTGTGTTGTCGGTGTGTGTGTGTTGTAGGTGTGTCTGTGTGTGTGTTGTCGGTTTGTGTGTGTGTGTGTTGTCGGTGTGTGTGTGTGTGTTGTCGGTGTGTGTGTGTGTTGTCGGTGTGTGTGTGTGTTGTCGGTGTGTGTGTGTGTGTGTGTGTGTGTGTGTGTGTGTGTTGTCGGTGTGTGTGTGTGTTGTCGGTGTGTGTGTTTGTTGTCGGTGTGTGTGTGTGTGTGTGTGTGTGTTGTCGGTGTGTGTGTGTAGTCGGTGTGTGTGTGTGTGTGTGTTGTCGGTTTGTGTGTGTGTGTTGTCGGTTTGTGTGTGTGTGTGTTGTCGGTGTGTTTGTGTGTGTTGTCGGTGTGTGTGTGTGTTGTCGGTGTGTGTGTGTTGTGTGTGTGTGTGTTGTCGGTGTGTGTGTGTGTGTGTGTTGTCGGTGTGTGTGTGTGTGTGTTGTCGATGTGTGTGAGTGTGTGTTGTCGGTGTGTGTGTGTGTGTGTTGTGTGTGTGTGTGTTGTCGGTGTGTGTGTGTGTGTGTTGTCGGTGTGTGTGTGTTGTCGGTGTGTGTGTGTGTGTGTGTGTTGTCGGTGTGTGTGTGTGTGTTGTCAGTGTGTGTGTGTGTGTGTGTGTGGTCGGTGTGTGTGTGTGTGTTGTCGGTGTGTGTGTGTGTTGTCGGTGTGTGTGTGTTGTGTGTGTGTGTGTTGTCGGTGTGTGTGTGTGTTGTCGGTGTGTGTGTGTGTGTGTGTGTGTGTTGTCGGTGTGTGTGTGTAGTCGGTGTGTGTGTGTGTGTGTTGTCGGTGTGTGTGTGTGTGTGTGTGTTGTCGATGTGTGTGAGTGTGTGTTGTCGGTGTGTGTGTGTGTGTTGTGTGTGTGTGTGTTGTCGGTGTGTGTGTGTGTTGTCGGTGTGTGTGTGTGTTGTCGGTGTGTGTGTGTGTGTGTGTTGTCGGTGTGTGTGTGTGTTGTGTGTGTGTGTGTTGTCGGTGTGTGTGTGCGTGTGTTGTTGGTGTGTGTGTGTGTGTTGTCGGTGTGTGTGTGTGTGTTGTCGGTGTGTGTGTGTGTGTGTTGTCGGTGTGTGTGTGTTATCGGTGTGTGTGTGTTGTCGGTGTGTGTGTGTCTGTGTGTGTGTGTGTGTTGTCGGTGTGTGTGTGTGTGTGTTGTCGGTGTGTGTGTGTGTGTTGTCGGTGTGTGTGTTGTCGGTGTGTGCGTGTGTGTGTTGTCGGTGTGTTGTCGGTGTGTGTGTGTGTGTGTTGTCGGTGTGTGTGTGTTGTCGGTGTGTGTGTGTGTGTGTTGTCGGTGTGTGTGTGTGTGTTGTGTGTGTGTGTGTTGATGGTGTGTGTGTGTGTGTGTTGTCGGTGTGTGTGTGTGTGTTGTCGGTGTGTGTGTGTTGTCGGTGTTTGTGTGTGTGTGTTATCGGTGGGTTGTCGGTGTGTGTGTGTGTGTGTGTGTGTTGTCGGTGTGTGTGTGTGTGTGTGTGTTGTCGGTGTGTGTGTGTTGTCGGTGTGTGTGTGTGTTGTTGGTGTGTGTGTGTGTGTTGTCGGTGTGTGTGTGTGTGTTGTCAGTGTGTGTGTGTGTGTGTGTTGTCGATGTGTTTGTGTGTGTCTGTTGTCGGTGTGTGTGAGTGTGTGTTGTCGGTGTGTGTGTGTGTGTTGTGTGTGTGTGTGTTGTCGGTGTGTGTGTGTGTGTTGTCGGTGTGTGTGTGTGTGTGTGTTGTCGGTGTGTTTGTGTGTGTGTGTTGTCGGTGTGTGTGAGTGTGTGTTGTCGGTGTGTGTGTGTTGTGTGTGTGTGTGTTGTCGGTGTGTGTGTGTGTGTTGTCGGTGTGTGTGTGTGTTGTCAGTGTGTGTGTGTGTGTGTGTGTTGTCGGTGTGTGTGTGTGTGTGTTGTCGGTGTGTGTGTGTGTGTGTGTGTTGTCGGTGTGTGTGTGTGTTGTCGGTGTGTGTGTGTGTGTGTGTTGTCGGTGTGTGTGTGTTATCGGTGTGTGTGTGTGTGTGTTGTCGGTGTGTGTGTGTGTGTGTGTGTTGTCGGTGTGTGTGTGTGTTGTCTGTGTGTGTGTGTGTTGTCGGTGTTTATGTGTTGTCGGTGTGTGTGTGTTTGTGTTGTCGGTGTGTGTGTGTGTTGTCGGTGTGTGTGTGTGTGTGTTGTCGGTGTGTGTGTGTGTGTGTTGTCGGTGTGTGTGTGTGTGTGTTGTCGGTGTGTGTGTGTGTGTTGTCGGTGTGTGTGTGTTGCCGGTGTGTCTGTGTGTGTTTTGTCGGTTTGTGTGTGTGTGTGTTGTCGGTGTGTGTGTGTTGTCGGTGTGTGTGTGTGTTGTCGGTGTGTGTGTGTTGTGTGTGTGTGTGTTGTCGGTGTGTGTGTGTGTTGTCGGTGTGTGTGTGTGTGTGTGTGTGTGTGTTGTCGGTGTGTGTGTGTGTTGTCGGTGTGTGTGTGTGTGTGTTGTCGGTGTGTTTGTGTGTGTGTGTTGTCGGTGTGTGTGAGTGTGTGTTGTCGGTGTGTGTGTGTGTGTGTTGTGTGTGTGTGTGTTGTTGGTGTGTGTGTGTGTGTTGTCGGTGTGTGTGTGTGTGTGTGTTGTCGGTGTGTTTGTGTGTGTGTGTTGTCGGTGTGTGTGAGTGTGTGTTGTCGGTGTGTGTGTGTGTGTGTTGTGTGTGTGTGTGTTGTCGGTGTGTGTGTGTGTGTTGTCGGTGTGTGTGTGTGTGTGTTGTCGGTGTGAGTGTGTGTGTGTGTGTTGTCGGTGTGTGTGTGTGTGTGTGTGTGTTGTCGGTGTGTGTGTGTGTGTGTTGTGTGTGTGTGTGTTGTCGGTGTGTGTGTGTGTGTGTTGTCGGTGTGTGTGTGTGTGTGTTGTCGGTGTGTGTGTGTGTGTTGTCGGTGTGTGTGTGTGTGTGTGTTGTCGGTGTGTGTGTGTGTGTGTGTGTTGTCGGTGTGTGTGTGTGTGTGTGTGTGTTGTCGGTGTGTGTGTGTGTGTTGTGTGTGTGTGTGTTGTCGGTGTGTGTGTGTGTGTGTGTTGTCGGTGTGTGTGTGTTGTCGGTGTGTGTGTGTGTGTGTTGTCGATGTGTGTGTGTGTGTTGTTGGTGTGTGTGTGTGTGTGTGTGTGTGTTGTCAGTGTGTGTGTGTGTGTGTGTTGTCGGTGTGTGCTTGTGTGTGTTGTCGGTGTGTGTGTTGTCGGTGTGTGTGTGTGTGTTGTCGGTGTGTGTGTGTTGTCGGTGTGTGTGTGTGTGTGTGTGTTGTCGGTGTGTGTGTGTGTTGTCGGTGTGTGTGTGTGTGTGTGTGTTGTCGGTGTGTATGTGTTATCGGTGTGTGTGTGTGTGTTGTCGGTGTGTGTGTGTGTGTGTGTGTGTGTTGTCGGTGTGTGTGTGTGTTGTCTGTGTGTGTGTGTGTGTTGTCGGTGTTTATGTGTTGTCGGTGTGTGTGTGTTTGTGTTGTCGGTGTGTGTGTTGTCGGTGTGTGTGTGTGTGTGTGTTGTCGGTGTGTGTGTGTGTGTTGTCGGTGTGTGTGTGTGTGTGTTGTCGGTGTGTGTGTGTGTGTGTGTTGTCGGTGTGTGTGTGTTGTCGGTGTTTGTGTGTGTGTGTTGTCGCTGTGTTGTCGGTGTGTGTGTGTGTGTGTTGTCGGTGTGTGTGTGTGTGTGTGTGTTGTCGGTGTGTGTGTGTGTTGTCGGTGTGTGTGTGTTGTAGGTGTGTCTGTGTGTGTGTTGTCGGTTTGTGTGTGTGTGTGTTGTCGGTGTGTGTGTGTGTGTTGTCGGTGTGTGTGTGTGTTGTCGGTGTGTGTGTGTGTTGTCGGTGTGTGTGTGTGTGTGTGTGTGTGTGTGTGTGTGTGTGTGTTGTCGGTGTGTGTGTGTGTTGTCGGTGTGTGTGTTTGTTGTCGGTGTGTGTGTGTGTGTGTGTGTGTGTTGTCGGTGTGTGTGTGTAGTCGGTGTGTGTGTGTGTGTGTGTTGTCGGTTTGTGTGTGTGTGTTGTCGGTTTGTGTGTGTGTGTGTTGTCGGTGTGTTTGTGTGTGTTGTCGGTGTGTGTGTGTGTTGTCGGTGTGTGTGTGTTGTGTGTGTGTGTGTTGTCGGTGTGTGTGTGTGTGTGTGTTGTCGGTGTGTGTGTGTGTGTGTTGTCGATGTGTGTGAGTGTGTGTTGTCGGTGTGTGTGTGTGTGTGTTGTGTGTGTGTGTGTTGTCGGTGTGTGTGTGTGTGTGTTGTCGGTGTGTGTGTGTTGTCGGTGTGTGTGTGTGTGTGTGTGTTGTCGGTGTGTGTGTGTGTGTTGTCAGTGTGTGTGTGTGTGTGTGTGTGGTCGGTGTGTGTGTGTGTGTTGTCGGTGTGTGTGTGTGTTGTCGGTGTGTGTGTGTTGTGTGTGTGTGTGTTGTCGGTGTGTGTGTGTGTTGTCGGTGTGTGTGTGTGTGTGTGTGTGTGTTGTCGGTGTGTGTGTGTAGTCGGTGTGTGTGTGTGTGTGTTGTCGGTGTGTGTGTGTGTGTGTGTGTTGTCGATGTGTGTGAGTGTGTGTTGTCGGTGTGTGTGTGTGTGTTGTGTGTGTGTGTGTTGTCGGTGTGTGTGTGTGTTGTCGGTGTGTGTGTGTGTTGTCGGTGTGTGTGTGTGTGTGTGTTGTCGGTGTGTGTGTGTGTTGTGTGTGTGTGTGTTGTCGGTGTGTGTGTGCGTGTGTTGTTGGTGTGTGTGTGTGTGTTGTCGGTGTGTGTGTGTGTGTTGTCGGTGTGTGTGTGTGTGTTGTCGGTGTGTGTGTGTTATCGGTGTGTGTGTGTTGTCGGTGTGTGTGTGTCTGTGTGTGTGTGTGTGTTGTCGGTGTGTGTGTGTGTGTGTTGTCGGTGTGTGTGTGTGTGTTGTCGGTGTGTGTGTTGTCGGTGTGTGCGTGTGTGTGTTGTCGGTGTGTTGTCGGTGTGTGTGTGTGTGTGTTGTCGGTGTGTGTGTGTTGTCGGTGTGTGTGTGTGTGTGTTGTCGGTGTGTGTGTGTGTGTTGTGTGTGTGTGTGTTGATGGTGTGTGTGTGTGTGTGTTGTCGGTGTGTGTGTGTGTGTTGTCGGTGTGTGTGTGTTGTCGGTGTTTGTGTGTGTGTGTTATCGGTGGGTTGTCGGTGTGTGTGTGTGTGTGTGTGTGTTGTCGGTGTGTGTGTGTGTGTGTGTGTTGTCGGTGTGTGTGTGTTGTCGGTGTGTGTGTGTGTTGTTGGTGTGTGTGTGTGTGTTGTCGGTGTGTGTGTGTGTGTTGTCAGTGTGTGTGTGTGTGTGTGTTGTCGATGTGTTTGTGTGTGTCTGTTGTCGGTGTGTGTGAGTGTGTGTTGTCGGTGTGTGTGTGTGTGTTGTGTGTGTGTGTGTTGTCGGTGTGTGTGTGTGTGTTGTCGGTGTGTGTGTGTGTGTGTGTTGTCGGTGTGTTTGTGTGTGTGTGTTGTCGGTGTGTGTGAGTGTGTGTTGTCGGTGTGTGTGTGTTGTGTGTGTGTGTGTTGTCGGTGTGTGTGTGTGTGTTGTCGGTGTGTGTGTGTGTTGTCAGTGTGTGTGTGTGTGTGTGTGTTGTCGGTGTGTGTGTGTGTGTGTTGTCGGTGTGTGTGTGTGTGTGTGTGTTGTCGGTGTGTGTGTGTGTTGTCGGTGTGTGTGTGTGTGTGTGTTGTCGGTGTGTGTGTGTTATCGGTGTGTGTGTGTGTGTGTTGTCGGTGTGTGTGTGTGTGTGTGTGTTGTCGGTGTGTGTGTGTGTTGTCTGTGTGTGTGTGTGTTGTCGGTGTTTATGTGTTGTCGGTGTGTGTGTGTTTGTGTTGTCGGTGTGTGTGTGTGTTGTCGGTGTGTGTGTGTGTGTGTTGTCGGTGTGTGTGTGTGTGTGTTGTCGGTGTGTGTGTGTGTGTGTTGTCGGTGTGTGTGTGTGTGTTGTCGGTGTGTGTGTGTTGTCGGTGTTTGTGTGTGTGTGTTGTCGCTGTGTTGTCGGTGTGTGTGTGTTGTCAGTGTGTGTGTGTGTGTGTTGTCGGTGTGTGTGTGATTATGTGTTGTCGGTGTGTGTGTGTGTGTGTTGTCGGTGTGTGTGTGTGTGTGTGTGTGTTGTCGGTGTGTGTGTGTGTTGTCGGTGTGTGTGTGTTGCCGGTGTGTCTGTGTGTGTTTTGTCGGTTTGTGTGTGTGTGTGTTGTCGGTGTGTGTGTGTTGTCGGTGTGTGTGTGTGTTGTCGGTGTGTGTGTGTTGTGTGTGTGTGTGTTGTCGGTGTGTGTGTGTGTTGTCGGTGTGTGTGTGTGTGTGTGTGTGTGTGTTGTCGGTGTGTGTGTGTGTTGTCGGTGTGTGTGTGTGTGTGTGTTGTCGGTGTGTTTGTGTGTGTGTGTTGTCGGTGTGTGTGAGTGTGTGTTGTCGGTGTGTGTGTGTGTGTTGTGTGTGTGTGTGTTGTTGGTGTGTGTGTGTGTGTTGTCGGTGTGTGTGTGTGTGTGTGTTGTCGGTGTGTTTGTGTGTGTGTGTTGTCGGTGTGTGTGAGTGTGTGTTGTCGGTGTGTGTGTGTGTGTGTTGTGTGTGTGTGTGTTGTCGGTGTGTGTGTGTGTGTTGTCGGTGTGTGTGTGTGTGTGTTGTCGGTGTGAGTGTGTGTGTGTGTGTTGTCGGTGTGTGTGTGTGTGTGTGTGTGTTGTCGGTGTGTGTGTGTGTGTGTTGTGTGTGTGTGTGTTGTCGGTGTGTGTGTGTGTGTGTGTGTTGTCGGTGTGTGTGTGTGTGTGTGTTGTCGGTGTGTGTGTGTGTGTTGTCGGTGTGTGTGTGTGTGTGTGTTGTCGGTGTGTGTGTGTGTGTGTGTGTTGTCGGTGTGTGTGTGTGTGTGTGTGTGTTGTCGGTGTGTGTGTGTGTGTTGTGTGTGTGTGTGTTGTCGGTGTGTGTGTGTGTGTGTGTTGTCGGTGTGTGTGTTGTCGGTGTGTGTGTGTGTGTGTTGTCGATGTGTGTGTGTGTGTTGTTGGTGTGTGTGTGTGTGTGTGTGTGTGTTGTCAGTGTGTGTGTGTGTGTGTGTTGTCGGTGTGTGCTTGTGTGTGTTGTCGGTGTGTGTGTTGTCGGTGTGTGTGTGTGTGTTGTCGGTGTGTGTGTGTTGTCGGTGTGTGTGTGTGTGTGTGTGTTGTCGGTGTGTGTGTGTGTTGTCGGTGTGTGTGTGTGTGTGTGTGTTGTCGGTGTGTATGTGTTATCGGTGTGTGTGTGTGTGTGTTGTCGGTGTGTGTGTGTGTGTGTGTGTGTGTTGTCGGTGTGTGTGTGTGTTGTCTGTGTGTGTGTGTGTGTTGTCGGTGTTTATGTGTTGTCGGTGTGTGTGTGTTTGTGTTGTCGGTGTGTGTGTTGTCGGTGTGTGTGTGTGTGTGTTGTCGGTGTGTGTGTGTGTGTTGTCGGTGTGTGTGTGTGTGTGTTGTCGGTGTGTGTGTGTGTGTGTGTTGTCGGTGTGTGTGTGTTGTCGGTGTTTGTGTGTGTGTGTTGTCGCTGTGTTGTCGGTGTGTGTGTGTGTGTGTTGTCGGTGTGTGTGTGTGTGTGTGTGTTGTCGGTGTGTGTGTGTGTTGTCGGTGTGTGTGTGTTGTAGGTGTGTCTGTGTGTGTGTTGTCGGTTTGTGTGTGTGTGTGTTGTCGGTGTGTGTGTGTGTGTTGTCGGTGTGTGTGTGTGTTGTCGGTGTGTGTGTGTGTTGTCGGTGTGTGTGTGTGTGTGTGTGTGTGTGTGTGTGTTGTCGGTGTGTGTGTGTGTTGTCGGTGTGTGTGTTTGTTGTCGGTGTGTGTGTGTGTGTGTGTGTGTGTTGTCGGTGTGTGTGTGTATTTGGTGTGTGTGTGTGTGTGTGTTGTCGGTTTGTGTGTGTGTGTTGTCGGTTTGTGTGTGTGTGTGTTGTCGGTGTGTGTGTGTGTGTTGTCGGTGTGTGTGTGTGTTGTCGGTGTGTGTGTGTTGTGTGTGTGTGCGTTGTCGGTGTGTGTGTGTGTGTGTGTTGTCGGTGTGTGTGTGTGTGTTGTCGATGTGTGTGAGTGTGTGTTGTCGGTGTGTGTGTGTGTGTGTTGTGTGTGTGTGTGTTGTCGGTGTGTGTGTGTGTGTGTTGTCGGTGTGTGTGTGTTGTCGGTGTGTGTGTGTGTGTTGTCGGTGTGTGTGTGTTGTCAGTGTGTGTGTGTGTGTGTGTGTGGTCGGTGTGTGTGTGTGTGTTGTCGGTGTGTGTGTGTGTTGTCGGTGTGTGTGTGTTGTGTGTGTGTGTGTTGTCGGTGTGTGTGTGTGTTGTCGGTGTGTGTGTGTGTGTGTGTGTGTGTTGTCGGTGTGTGTGTGTAGTCGGTGTGTGTGTGTGTGTGTTGTCGGTGTGTGTGTGTGTGTGTGTGTTGTCGATGTGTGTGAGTGTGTGTTGTCGGTGTGTGTGTGTGTGTTGTGTGTGTGTGTGTTGTCGGTGTGTGTGTGTGTTGTCGGTGTGTGTGTGTGTTGTCGGTGTGTGTGTGTGTGTGTGTTGTCGGTGTGTGTGTGTGTTGTGTGTGTGTGTGTTGTCGGTGTGTGTGTGCGTGTGTTGTTGGTGTGTGTGTGTGTGTTGTCGGTGTGTGTGTGTGTGTTGTCGGTGTGTGTGTGTGTGTGTTGTCGGTGTGTGTGTGTTATCGGTGTGTGTGTGTTGTCGGTGTTTGTGTGTCTGTGTGTGTGTGTGTGTTGTCGGTGTGTGTGTGTGTGTGTTGTGTGTGTGTGTGTGTGTGTTGTCGGTGTGTGTGTTGTCGGTGTGTGCGTGTGTGTGTTGTCGGTGTGTTGTCGGTGTGTGTGTGTGTGTGTTGTCGGTGTGTGTGTGTTGTCGGTGTGTGTGTGTGTGTGTTGTCGGTGTGTGTGTGTGTGTTGTGTGTGTGTGTGTTGATGGTGTGTGTGTGTGTGTGTTGTCGGTGTGTGTGTGTGTGTTGTCGGTGTGTGTGTGTTGTCGGTGTTTGTGTGTGTGTGTTATCGGTGGGTTGTCGGTGTGTGTGTGTGTGTGTTGTCGGTGTGTGTGTGTGTGTGTGTGTTGTCGGTGTGTGTGTGTTGTCGGTGTGTGTGTGTGTTGTTGGTGTGTGTGTGTGTGTTGTCGGTGTGTGTGTGTGTGTTGTCAGTGTGTGTGTGTGTGTGTGTTGTCGATGTGTTTGTGTGTGTCTGTTGTCGGTGTGTGTGAGTGTGTGTTGTCGGTGTGTGTGTGTGTGTTGTGTGTGTGTGTGTTGTCGGTGTGTGTGTGTGTGTTGTCGGTGTGTGTGTGTGTGTGTGTTGTCGGTGTGTTTGTGTGTGTGTGTTGTCGGTGTGTGTGAGTGTGTGTTGTCGGTGTGTGTGTGTTGTGTGTGTGTGTGTTGTCGGTGTGTGTGTGTGTGTTGTCGGTGTGTGTGTGTGTTGTCAGTGTGTGTGTGTGTGTGTGTGTTGTCGGTGTGTGTGTGTGTGTGTTGTCTGTGTGTGTGTGTGTGTTGTGTGTGTGTGTGTTGTCGGTGTGTGTGTGTGTGTGTGTTGTCGGTGTGTGTGTGTGTGTGTGTGTTGTCGGTGTGTGTGTGTTGTCGGTGTGTGTGTGTGTGTTGTGTGTGTGTGTGTTGTCTGTGTGTGTGTGTGTGTGTTGTCGGTGTGTGTGTGTGTGTGTGTTGTCGGTGTGTGTGTTGTCGGTGTGTGCGTGTGTGTGTTGTCGGTGTGTTGTCGGTGTGTGTGTGTGTGTGTTGTCGGTGTGTGTGTGTTGTCGGTGTGTGTGTGTGTGTGTTGTCGGTGTGTGTGTGTGTGTTGTGTGTGTGTGTGTTGATGGTGTGTGTGTGTGTGTGTTGTCGGTGTGTGTGTGTGTTGTCGGTGTGTGTGTGTTGTCGGTGTTTGTGTGTGTGTGTTATCGGTGGGTTGTCGGTGTGTGTGTGTGTGTGTTGTCGGTGTGTGTGTGTGTGTGTGTGTTGTCGGTGTGTGTGTGTGTGTGTTGTCGGTGTGTGTGTGTGTTGTCGGTGTGTGTGTGTGTTGTTGGTGTGTGTGTGTGTGTTGTCGGTGTGTGTGTGTGTGTTGTCAGTGTGTGTGTGTGTGTGTGTGTTGTCGGTGTGTGTGTGTGTGTGTTTTGCCGGTGTGTGTGTGTGTGTGTTGTCGGTGTGTGTGTGTGTGTTGTCGGTGTGTGTGTGTGTGTGTGTTGTCGGTGTGTGTGTGTGTTGTCGGTGTGTGTGTGTGTGTGTGTGTGTGTGTGTTGTCGGTGTGTGTGTGTGTTGTCTGTGTGTGTGTGTGTGTTGTCGGTGTTTATGTGTTGTCGGTGTGTGTGTGTTTGTGTTGTCGGTGTGTGTGTGTGTGTGTTGTCGGTGTGTGTGTGTGTGTTGTCGGTGTGTGTGTTGTCGGTGTGTGCGTGTGTGTGTTGTCGGTGTGTTGTCGGTGTGTGTGTGTGTGTGTTGTCGGTGTGTGTGTGTGTGTTGTCGGTGTGTGTGTGTTGTCGGTGTGTGTGTGTGTGTTGTGTGTGTGTGTGTTGATGGTGTGTGTGTGTGTGTGTTGTCGGTGTGTGTGTGTGTGTGTGTTGTCGGTGTGTGTGTGTTGTCGGTGTTTGTGTGTGTGTGTTGTCGGTGTGTTGTCGGTGTGTGTGTGTGTTGTCGGTGTGTGTGTGTGTGTTGTCGGTGTGTGTGTGTGTTGTCGGTGTGTGTGTTGTCGGTGTGTGCGTGTGTGTGTTGTCGGTGTGTTGTCGGTGTGTGTGTGTGTGTGTTGTCGGTGTGTGTGTGTGTGTGTGTTGTTGGTGTGTGTGTGTTGTCGGTGTTTGTGTGTGTGTGTTGTCGGTGTGTTGTCGATGTGTGTGTGTGTGTGTTGTCAGTGTGTGTGTGTGTGTGTTGTCGGTGTGTGTGTGTTTATGTGTTGTCGGTGTGTGTGTGTGTGTTGTCGGTGTGTGTGTGTGTGTGTGTTGTCGGTGTGTGTGTGTGTTGTCGGTGTGTGTGTTGTCGGTGAGTCTGTGTGTGTGTTGTCGGTTTGTGTGTGTGTGTGTTGTCGGTGTGTTTGTGTGTGTTGTCGGTGTGTGTGTGTGTTGTCGGTGTGTGTGTGTTGTGTGTGTGTGTGTTGTCGGTGTGTGTGTGTGTTGTCGGTGTGTGTGTGTGTGTGTGTGTGTGTGTGTGTTGTCGGTGTTTGTGTGTAGTCGGTGTGTGTGTGTGTGTGTGTTGTCGGTGTGTGTGTGTGTGTTGTCGATGTGTGTGAGTGTGTGTGTGTGTTGTCGGTGTGTGTGTGTGTTGTCGGTGTGTGTGTGTGTTGTTGGTGTGTGTGTGTTGTGTGTGTGTGTGTTGTCGGTGTGTGTGTGTGTTGTCGGTGTGTGTGTGTGTGTGTGTGTGTGTTGTCGGTGTGTGTGTGTAGTCGGTGTGTGTGTGTGTGTGTGTTGTCGGTGTGTGTGTGTGTGCGTGTTGTCGATGTGTGTGAGTGTGTGTTGTCGGTGTGTGTGTGTGTGTTGTGTGTGTGTGTGTTGTCGGTGTGTGTGTGTGTGTGTTGTCGGTGTGTGTGTGTGTGTTGTTGGTGTGTGTGTGTGTGTGTGTGTTGTCGGTGTGTGTCTGTGTGTGTTGTCGGTGTGTGTGTGTGTTGTCGGTGTGTGTGTTGTCGGTGTGTGCGTGTGTGTGTTGTCGGTGTGTTGTCGGTGTGTGTGTGTGTGTTGTCGGTGTGTGTGTGTGTGTGTTGTCGGTGTGTGTGTGTGTGTGTTGTCGGTGTGTGTGTGTGTGTTGATGGTGTGTGTGTGTGTGTGTTGTCGGTTTGTGTGTGTGTGTGTGTTGTCGGTGTGTGTGTGTTGTCGGTGTTTGTGTGTGTGTGTTGTCGGTGGGTTGTCGGTGTGTGTGTGTGTTGTCGGTGTGTGTGTGTGTGTGTGTGCTGTCGGTGTGTGTGTGTGTGTGTTGTCGGTGTGCGTGTGTTGTCAGTGTGTGTGTGTGTGTTGTGTGTGTGTGTGTTGATGGTGTGTGTGTGTGTGTGTTGTCGGTGTGTGTGTGTGTGTGTGTGTGTTGTCGGTGTGTGTGTGTTGTCGGTGTTTGTGTGTGTGTGTTGTCGGTGTGTTGTCGGTGTGTGTGTGTGTTGTCGGTGTGTGTGTGTGTGTGTTGTCGGTGTGTGTGTGTGTTGTCGGTGTGTGTGTTGTCGGTGTGTGCGTGTGTGTGTTGTCGGTGTGTTGTCGGTGTGTGTGTGTGTGTGTTGTCGGTGTATGTGTGTGTGTTGTTGGTGTGTGTGTGTTGTCGGTGTTTGTGTGTGTGTGTTGTCGGTGTGTTGTCGATGTGTGTGTGTGTGTTTTCAGTGTGTGTGTGTGTGTGTTGTCGGTGTGTGTGTGTTTATGTGTTGTCGGTGTGTGTGTGTGTGTTGTCGGTGTGTGTGTGTGTGTGTGTTGTCGGTGTGTGTGTGTGTTGTCGGTGTGTGTGTGTTGTCGGTGTGTCTGTGTGTGTGTTGTCGGTTTGTGTGTGTGTGTGTTGTCGGTGTGTTTGTGTGTGTTGTCGGTGTGTGTGTGTGTTGTCGGTGTGTGTGTGTTGTGTGTGTGTGTGTTGTCGGTGTGTGTGTGTGTTGTCGGTGTGTGTGTGTGTGTGTGTGTTGTCGGTGTGTGTGTGTAGTCGGTGTGTGTGTGTGTGTGTGTTGTCGGTGTGTGTGTGTGTGTTGTCGATGTGTGTGAGTGTGTGTGTGTGTTGTCGGTGTGTGTGTGTGTTGTCGGTGTGTGTGTGTGTTGTTGGTGTGTGTGTGTTGTGTGTGTGTGTGTTGTCGGTGTGTGTGTGTGTTGTCGGTGTGTGTGTGTGTGTGTGTGTGTGTTGTCGGTGTGTGTGTGTAGTCGGTGTGTGTGTGTGTGTGTTGTCGGTGTGTGTGTGTGCGTGTTGTCGATGTGTGTGAGTGTGTGTTGTCGGTGTGTGTGTGTGTGTTGTGT
Source organism: Salmo salar (assembly GCF_965601325.2). NCBI lineage: Eukaryota > Metazoa > Chordata > Actinopteri > Salmoniformes > Salmonidae > Salmo > Salmo salar. The sequence continues at coordinate 856,930 of NC_138318.1, forward strand.
GTGTGTGTGTTGTCGGTGTGTGTGTGTGTGTGTTGTCGGTGTGTGTGTGTGTGTTGTTGGTGTGTGTGTGTGTGTGTGTTGTCGGTGTGTGTGTGTGTGTGTGTGTGTGTTGTGTGTGTGTGTGTTGTCGGTGTGTGTGTGCGTGTGTTGTCGGTGTGTGTGTGTGTGTGTTGTCGGTGTGTGTGTGTGTGTGTGTTGTCGGTGTGTGTGTGTGTGTGTTGTCGGTGTGTGTGTGTTATCGGTGTGTGTGTGTTGTCGGTGTGTGTGTGTCTGTGTGTGTGTGTGTGTTGTCGGTGTGTGTCTGTGTGTGTTGTCGGTGTGTGTGTGTTGTCGGTGTGTGTGTTGTCGGTGTGTGCGTGTGTGTGTTGTCGGTGTGTTGTCGGTGTGTGTTTGTGTGTTGTCGGTGTGTGTGTGTGTGTGTTGTCGGTGTGTGTGTGTGTGTGTTGTCGGTGTGTGTGTGTGTGTTGTGTGTGTGTGTGTTGATGGTGTGTGTGTGTGTGTGTTGTCGGTGTGTGTGTGTGTGTGTGTTGTCGGTGTGTGTGTGTTGTCGGTGTTTGTGTGTGTGTGTTGT
>NC_138318.1:860000-970000 GCF_965601325.2 Salmo salar
GTGTTTGTGTGTGTGTGTTGTCGGTGTGTGTGAGTGTGTGTTGTCGGTGTGTGTGTGTGTGTGTTGTGTGTGTGTGTGTTGTCGGTGTGTGTGTGTGTTGTCGGTGTGTGTGTGTGTGTGTGTTGTCGGTGTGTGTGTGTGTGTGTTGTCGGTGTGTGTGTGTGTGTGTTGTCGGTGTGTGTGTGTGTGTGTGTTGTCAGTGTGTGTGTGTGTGTTGTCGGTGTGTGTGTGTGTGTGTGTGTTGTCGGTGTGTGTGTGTGTGTGTGTGTGTGTGTGTTGTCGGTGTGTGTGTGTGTGTGTGTGTGTTGTCGGTGTGTGTGTGTGTGTTGTGTGTGTGTGTGTTGTCGGTGTGTGTGTGCGTGTGTTGTCGGTGTGTGTGTGTGTGTTGTCGGTGTGTGTGTGTGTGTGTGTGTGTTGTCGGTGTGTGTGTGTTATCGGTGTGTGTGTGTTGTCGGTGTGTGTGTGTCTGTGTGTGTGTGTGTGTTGTCGGTGTGTGTCTGTGTGTGTTGTCGGTGTGTGTGTGTGTTGTCGGTGTGTGTGTTGTCGGTGTGTGCGTGTGTGTGTTGTCGGTGTGTTGTCGGTGTGTGTGTGTGTGTGTTGTCGGTGTGTGTGTGTGTGTTGTCGGTGTGTGTGTGTGTGTGTGTTGTCGGTGTGTGTGTGTGTGTTGTGTGTGTGTGTGTTGATGGTGTGTGTGTGTGTGTGTTGTCGGTGTGTGTGTGTGTGTGTGTTGTCGGTGTGTGTGTGTTGTCGGTGTTTGTGTGTGTGTGTTGTCGGTGGGTTGTTGGTGTGTGTGTGTGTTGTCGGTGTGTGTGTGTGTGTGTGTGTTGTCGGTGTGTGTGTGTGTGTGTGTTGTGGGTGTGTGTGTGTTGTCGGTGTGTGTGTGTGTTGTTGGTGTGTGTGTGTGTGTTGTCGGTGTGTGTGTGTGTTGTCAGTGTGTGTGTGTGTGTGTGTTGTCAGTGTGTGTGTGTGTGTGTGTGTGTGTGTGTGTGTGTTGCCGGTGTGTGTGTGTGTGTGTGTTGTCGGTGTGTGTGTGTGTGTGTGTTGTCGGTGTGTGTGTGTGTGTGTTGTCGGTGTGTTTGTGTGTGTGTGTTGTCGGTGTGTGTGAGTGTGTGTTGTCGGTGTGTGTGTGTGTGTTGTGTGTGTGTGTGTTGTCGGTGTGTGTGTGTGTGTTGTCGGTGTGTGTGTGTGTGTGTGTTGTCGGTGTGTTTGTGTGTGTGTGTTGTCGGTGTGTGTGAGTGTGTGTTGTCGGTGTGTGTGTGTGTGTGTTGTGTGTGTGTGTGTTGTCGGTGTGTGTGTGTGTTGTCGGTGTGTGTGTGTGTGTTGTCGGTGTGTGTGTGTGTGTGTTGTCGGTGTGTGTGTGTGTGTGTGTGTGTGTTGTCGGTGTGTGTGTGTGTGTGTGTGTGTTGTCGGTGTGTGTGTGTGTGTTGTCGGTGTGTGTGTGTGTGTTGTCGGTGTGTGTGTGTGTGTGTTGTCGGTGTGTGTGTGTGTGTGTTGTCGGTGTGTGTGTGTGTGTTGTGTGTGTGTGTGTTGTCGGTGTGTGTGTGTGTGTGTGTGTTGTCGGTGTGTGTGTGTTGTCAGTGTGTGTGTGTGTGTGTGTGTGTTGTCGGTGTTTATGTGTTGTCGGTGTGTGTGTGTTTGTGTTGTCGGTGTGTGTGTGTGTGTGTTGTCGGTGTGTGTGTGTGTGTTGTCGGTGTGTGTGTTGTCGGTGTGTGCGTGTGTGTGTTGTCGGTGTGTTGTCGGTGTGTGTGTGTGTGTGTTGTCGGTGTGTGTGTGTGTGTTGTCGGTGTGTGTGTGTTGTCGGTGTGTGTGTGTGTGTTGTGTGTGTGTGTGTTGATGGTGTGTGTGTGTGTGTGTTGTCGGTGTGTGTGTGTGTGTGTGTTGTCGGTGTGTGTGTGTTGTCGGTGTTTGTGTGTGTGTGTTGTCGGTGTGTTGTCGGTGTGTGTGTGTGTTGTCGGTGTGTGTGTGTGTGTTGTCGGTGTGTGTGTGTGTTGTCGGTGTGTGTGTTGTCGGTGTGTGCGTGTGTGTGTTGTCGGTGTGTTGTCGGTGTGTGTGTGTGTGTGTTGTCGGTGTGTGTGAGTGTGTGTGTTGTTGGTGTGTGTGTGTTGTCGGTGTTTGTGTGTGTGTGTTGTCGGTGTGTTGTCGATGTGTGTGTGTGTGTGTTGTCAGTGTGTGTGTGTGTGTGTTGTCGGTGTGTGTGTGTTTATGTGTTGTCGGTGTGTGTGTGTGTGTTGTCGGTGTGTGTGTGTGTGTGTGTTGTCGGTGTGTGTGTGTGTTGTCGGTGTGTGTGTTGTCGGTGAGTCTGTGTGTGTGTTGTCGGTTTGTGTGTGTGTGTGTTGTCGGTGTGTTTGTGTGTGTTGTCGGTGTGTGTGTGTGTTGTCGGTGTGTGTGTGTTGTGTGTGTGTGTGTTGTCGGTGTGTGTGTGTGTTGTCGGTGTGTGTGTGTGTGTGTGTGTGTGTGTGTTGTCGGTGTTTGTGTGTAGTCGGTGTGTGTGTGTGTGTGTGTTGTCGGTGTGTGTGTGTGTGTTGTCGATGTGTGTGAGTGTGTGTGTGTGTTGTCGGTGTGTGTGTGTGTTGTCGGTGTGTGTGTGTGTTGTTGGTGTGTGTGTGTTGTGTGTGTGTGTGTTGTCGGTGTGTGTGTGTGTTGTCGGTGTGTGTGTGTGTGTGTGTGTGTGTTGTCGGTGTGTGTGTGTAGTCGGTGTGTGTGTGTGTGTGTGTTGTCGGTGTGTGTGTGTGTGCGTGTTGTCGATGTGTGTGAGTGTGTGTTGTCGGGTGTGTGTGTGTGTGTTGTGTGTGTGTGTGTTGTCGGTGTGTGTGTGTGTGTGTTGTCGGTGTGTGTGTGTGTGTTGTTGGTGTGTGTGTGTGTGTGTGTGTTGTCGGTGTGTGTGTGTGTGTGTGTGTGTGTTGTGTGTGTGTGTGTGTTGTCGGTGTGTGTCTGTGTGTGTTGTCGGTGTGTGTGTGTGTTGTCGGTGTGTGTGTTGTCGGTGTGTGCGTGTGTGTGTTGTCGGTGTGTTGTCGGTGTGTGTGTGTGTGTTGTCGGTGTGTGTGTGTGTGTGTTGTCGGTGTGTGTGTGTGTGTGTTGTCGGTGTGTGTGTGTGTGTTGTGTGTGTGTGTGTGTTGATGGTGTGTGTGTGTGTGTGTTGTCGGTGTGTGTGTGTGTGTGTGTTGTCGGTGTGTGTGTGTTGTCGGTGTTTGTGTGTGTGTGTTGTCGGTGGGTTGTCGGTGTGTGTGTGTGTTGTCGGTGTGTGTGTGTGTGTGTGTGCTGTCGGTGTGTGTGTGTGTGTGTTGTCGGTGTGCGTGTGTTGTCAGTGTGTGTGTGTGTGTTGTGTGTGTGTGTGTTGATGGTGTGTGTGTGTGTGTGTTGTCGGTGTGTGTGTGTGTGTGTGTGTGTTGTCGGTGTGTGTGTGTTGTCGGTGTTTGTGTGTGTGTGTTGTCGGTGTGTTGTCGGTGTGTGTGTGTGTTGTCGGTGTGTGTGTGTGTGTGTTGTCGGTGTGTGTGTGTGTTGTCGGTGTGTGTGTTGTCGGTGTGTGCGTGTGTGTGTTGTCGGTGTGTTGTCGGTGTGTGTGTGTGTGTGTTGTCGGTGTATGTGTGTGTGTTGTTGGTGTGTGTGTGTTGTCGGTGTTTGTGTGTGTGTGTTGTCGGTGTGTTGTCGATGTGTGTGTGTGTGTGTTTTCAGTGTGTGTGTGTGTGTGTTGTCGGTGTGTGTGTGTTTATGTGTTGTCGGTGTGTGTGTGTGTGTTGTCGGTGTGTGTGTGTGTGTGTGTTGTCGGTGTGTGTGTGTGTTGTCGGTGTGTGTGTGTTGTCGGTGTGTCTGTGTGTGTGTTGTCGGTTTGTGTGTGTGTGTGTTGTCGGTGTGTTTGTGTGTGTTGTCGGTGTGTGTGTGTGTTGTCGGTGTGTGTGTGTTGTGTGTGTGTGTGTTGTCGGTGTGTGTGTGTGTTGTCGGTGTGTGTGTGTGTGTGTGTGTTGTCGGTGTGTGTGTGTAGTCGGTGTGTGTGTGTGTGTGTGTTGTCGGTGTGTGTGTGTGTGTTGTCGATGTGTGTGAGTGTGTGTGTGTGTTGTCGGTGTGTGTGTGTGTTGTCGGTGTGTGTGTGTGTTGTTGGTGTGTGTTTGTTGTGTGTGTGTGTGTTGTCGGTGTGTGTGTGTGTTGTCGGTGTGTGTGTGTGTGTGTGTGTGTGTTGTCGGTGTGTGTGTGTAGTCGGTGTGTGTGTGTGTGTGTTGTCGGTGTGTGTGTGTGCGTGTTGTCGATGTGTGTGAGTGTGTGTTGTCGGTGTGTGTGTGTGTGTTGTGTGTGTGTGTGTTGTCGGTGTGTGTGTGTGTGTGTTGTCGGTGTGTGTGTGTGTGTTGTTGGTGTGTGTGTGTGTGTGTGTGTTGTCGGTGTGTGTGTGTGTGTGTGTGTGTGTTGTGTGTGTGTGTGTTGTCGGTGTGTGTGTGCGTGTGTTGTCGGTGTGTGTGTGTGTGTGTTGTCGGTGTGTGTGTGTGTGTGTGTTGTCGGTGTGTGTGTGTGTGTGTTGTCGGTGTGTGTGTGTTATCGGTGTGTGTGTGTTGTCGGTGTGTGTGTGTCTGTGTGTGTGTGTGTGTTGTCGGTGTGTGTCTGTGTGTGTTGTCGGTGTGTGTGTGTTGTCGGTGTGTGTGTTGTCGGTGTGTGCGTGTGTGTGTTGTCGGTGTGTTGTCGGTGTGTGTTTGTGTGTTGTCGGTGTGTGTGTGTGTGTGTTGTCGGTGTGTGTGTGTGTGTGTTGTCGGTGTGTGTGTGTGTGTTGTGTGTGTGTGTGTTGATGGTGTGTGTGTGTGTGTGTTGTCGGTGTGTGTGTGTGTGTGTGTTGTCGGTGTGTGTGTGTTGTCGGTGTTTGTGTGTGTGTGTTGTCGGTGGGTTGTCGGTGTGTGTGTGTGTTGTCGGTGTGTGTGTGTGTGTGTGTGTTGTCGGTGTGTGTGTGTGTGTGTTGTCGGTGTGTGTGTGTTGTCGGTGTGTGTGTGTGTTGTTGGTGTGTGTTAGTTTGTGTTGTCGGTGTGTGTGTGTGTGTTGTCAGTGTGTGTGTGTGTGTGTGTGTGTTGTCGGTGTGTGTGTGTGTGTGTGTGTGTGTGTGTGTGTGTGTTGCCGGTGTGTGTGTGTGTGTGTGTTGTCGGTGTGTGTGTGTGTGTGTTGTCGGTGTGTGTGTGTGTGTTGTGTGTGTGTGTGTTGTCGGTGTGTGTGTGTGTGTGTTGTCGGTGTGTGTGTGTGTGTTGTCGGTGTGTGTGTGTGTGTGTGTTGTCGGTGTGTGTGTGTGTGTGTGTGTTGTGTGTGTGTGTGTTGTCGGTGTGTGTGTGCGTGTGTTGTCGGTGTGTGTGTGTGTGTTGTCGGTGTGTGTGTGTGTGTGTGTGTGTTGTCGGTGTGTGTGTGTGTGTGTGTGTTGTCGGTGTGTGTGTGTTATCGGTGTGTGTGTGTTGTCGGTGTGTGTGTGTCTGTGTGTGTGTGTGTGTTGTCGGTGTGTGTCTGTGTGTGTTGTCGGTGTGTGTGTGTGTTGTCGGTGTGTGTGTTGTCGGTGTGTGCGTGTGTGTGTTGTCGGTGTGTTGTCGGTGTGTGTGTGTGTGTGTTGTCGGTGTGTGTGTGTGTGTTGTCGGTGTGTGTGTGTGTGTGTGTTGTCGGTGTGTGTGTGTGTGTTGTGTGTGTGTGTGTTGATGGTGTGTGTGTGTGTGTGTTGTCGGTGTGTGTGTGTGTGTGTGTTGTCGGTGTGTGTGTGTTGTCGGTGTTTGTGTGTGTGTGTTGTCGGTGGGTTGTTGGTGTGTGTGTGTGTTGTCGGTGTGTGTGTGTGTGTGTGTGTTGTCGGTGTGTGTGTGTGTGTGTGTTGTGGGTGTGTGTGTGTTGTCGGTGTGTGTGTGTGTTGTTGGTGTGTGTGTGTGTGTTGTCGGTGTGTGTGTGTGTTGTCAGTGTGTGTGTGTGTGTGTGTTGTCAGTGTGTGTGTGTGTGTGTGTGTGTGTGTGTGTGTGTTGCCGGTGTGTGTGTGTGTGTGTGTTGTCGGTGTGTGTGTGTGTGTGTGTTGTCGGTGTGTGTGTGTGTGTGTTGTCGGTGTGTTTGTGTGTGTGTGTTGTCGGTGTGTGTGAGTGTGTGTTGTCGGTGTGTGTGTGTGTGTTGTGTGTGTGTGTGTTGTCGGTGTGTGTGTGTGTGTTGTCGGTGTGTGTGTGTGTGTGTGTTGTCGGTGTGTTTGTGTGTGTGTGTTGTCGGTGTGTGTGAGTGTGTGTTGTCGGTGTGTGTGTGTGTGTGTTGTGTGTGTGTGTGTTGTCGGTGTGTGTGTGTGTTGTCGGTGTGTGTGTGTGTGTTGTCGGTGTGTGTGTGTGTGTGTTGTCGGTGTGTGTGTGTGTGTGTGTGTGTGTTGTCGGTGTGTGTGTGTGTGTGTGTGTGTTGTCGGTGTGTGTGTGTGTGTTGTCGGTGTGTGTGTGTGTGTTGTCGGTGTGTGTGTGTGTGTGTGTTGTCGGTGTGTGTGTGTGTGTGTTGTCGGTGTGTGTGTGTGTGTTGTGTGTGTGTGTGTTGTCGGTGTGTGTGTGTGTGTGTGTGTTGTCGGTGTGTGTGTGTTGTCAGTGTGTGTGTGTGTGTGTGTGTGTTGTCGGTGTGTGTGTGTGTTGTCGGTTTTTGTGTGTGTTGTTGGTGTGTGTGTGTTGTGTGTGTGTGTGTTGTCGGTGTGTGTGTGTGTTGTCGGTGTGTGTGTGTGTGTGTGTGTGTTGTCGGTGTGTGTGTGTAGTCGGTGTGTGTGTGTGTGTGTTGTCGGTGTGTGTGTGTGTGTGTTGTCGGTGTGTGTGTGTGTGTTGTCGGTGTGTGTGTGTGTGTGTGTTGTCGGTGTGTGTGTGTGTGTTGTGTGTGTGTGTGTGTTGATGGTGTGTGTGTGTGTGTGTTGTCGGTGTGTGTGTGTGTGTGTGTTGTCGGTGTGTGTGTGTTGTCGGTGTTTGTGTGTGTGTGTTGTCGGTGGGTTGTCGGTGTGTGTGTGTGTTGTCGGTGTGTGTGTGTGTGTGTGTTGTCGGTGTGTGTGTGTGTGTGTGTGTTGTCGGTGTGTGTGTGTTGTCGGTGTGTGTGTGTGTTGTTGGTGTGTGTGTGTGTGTTGTCGGTGTGTGTGTGTGTGTTGTCAGTGTGTGTGTGTGTGTGTTGTCGGTGTGTGTGTGTGTGTGTGTGTGTGTGTGTGTGTGTGTTGCCGGTGTGTGTGTGTGTGTGTGTTGTCGGTGTGTGTGTGTGTGTGTTGTCGGTGTGTGTGTGTGTGTGTTGTCGGTGTGTTTGTGTGTGTGTGTTGTCGGTGTGTGTGAGTGTGTGTTGTCGGTGTGTGTGTGTGTTGTGTGTGTGTGTGTTGTCGGTGTGTGTGTGTGTGTTGTCGGTGTGTGTGTGTGTGTTGTCGGTGTGTTTGTGTGTGTGTGTTGTCGGTGTGTGTGAGTGTGTGTTGTCGGTGTGTGTGTGTGTGTGTTGTGTGTGTGTGTGTTGTCGGTGTGTGTGTGTGTTGTCGGTGTGTGTGTGTGTGTGTGTTGTCGGTGTGTGTGTGTGTGTGTTGTCGGTGTGTGTGTGTGTGTGTTGTCGGTGTGTGTGTGTGTGTGTGTTGTCAGTGTGTGTGTGTGTGTTGTCGGTGTGTGTGTGTGTGTGTGTGTTGTCGGTGTGTGTGTGTGTGTGTGTGTGTGTGTGTTGTCGGTGTGTGTGTGTGTGTGTGTGTGTTGTCGGTGTGTGTGTGTGTGTTGTGTGTGTGTGTGTTGTCGGTGTGTGTGTGCGTGTGTTGTCGGTGTGTGTGTGTGTGTTGTCGGTGTGTGTGTGTGTGTGTGTGTGTTGTCGGTGTGTGTGTGTGTGTGTGTGTTGTCGGTGTGTGTGTGTTATCGGTGTGTGTGTGTTGTCGGTGTGTGTGTGTCTGTGTGTGTGTGTGTGTTGTCGGTGTGTGTCTGTGTGTGTTGTCGGTGTGTGTGTGTGTTGTCGGTGTGTGTGTTGTCGGTGTGTGCGTGTGTGTGTTGTCGGTGTGTTGTCGGTGTGTGTGTGTGTGTGTTGTCGGTGTGTGTGTGTGTGTTGTCGGTGTGTGTGTGTGTGTGTGTTGTCGGTGTGTGTGTGTGTGTTGTGTGTGTGTGTGTTGATGGTGTGTGTGTGTGTGTGTTGTCGGTGTGTGTGTGTGTGTGTGTTGTCGGTGTGTGTGTGTTGTCGGTGTTTGTGTGTGTGTGTTGTCGGTGGGTTGTTGGTCTGTGTGTGTGTTGTCGGTGTGTGTGTGTGTGTGTGTGTTGTCGGTGTGTGTGTGTGTGTGTGTTGTGGGTGTGTGTGTGTTGTCGGTGTGTGTGTGTGTTGTTGGTGTGTGTGTGTGTGTTGTCGGTGTGTGTGTGTGTTGTCAGTGTGTGTGTGTGTGTGTGTTGTCAGTGTGTGTGTGTGTGTGTGTGTGTGTGTGTGTGTGTTGCCGGTGTGTGTGTGTGTGTGTGTTGTCGGTGTGTGTGTGTGTGTGTTGTCGGTGTGTGTGTGTGTGTGTTGTCGGTGTGTTTGTGTGTGTGTGTTGTCGGTGTGTGTGAGTGTGTGTTGTCGGTGTGTGTGTGTGTGTTGTGTGTGTGTGTGTTGTCGGTGTGTGTGTGTGTGTTGTCGGTGTGTGTGTGTGTGTGTGTTGTCGGTGTGTTTGTGTGTGTGTGTTGTCGGTGTGTGTGAGTGTGTGTTGTCGGTGTGTGTGTGTGTGTGTTGTGTGTGTGTGTGTTGTCGGTGTGTGTGTGTGTTGTCGGTGTGTGTGTGTGTGTTGTCGGTGTGTGTGTGTGTGTGTTGTCGGTGTGTGTGTGTGTGTGTGTGTGTGTTGTCGGTGTGTGTGTGTGTGTGTGTGTGTTGTCGGTGTGTGTGTGTGTGTGTTGTCGGTGTGTGTGTGTGTGTTGTCGGTGTGTGTGTGTGTGTGTTGTCGGTGTGTGTGTGTGTGTGTTGTCGGTGTGTGTGTGTGTGTTGTGTGTGTGTGTGTTGTCGGTGTGTGTGTGTGTGTGTGTGTTGTCGGTGTGTGTGTGTTGTCAGTGTGTGTGTGTGTGTGTGTGTTGTCGGTGTGTGTGTGTGTTGTCGGTTTTTGTGTGTGTTGTTGGTGTGTGTGTGTTGTGTGTGTGTGTGTTGTCGGTGTGTGTGTGTGTTGTCGGTGTGTGTGTGTGTGTGTGTGTGTTGTCGGTGTGTGTGTGTAGTCGGTGTGTGTGTGTGTGTGTGTTGTCGGTGTGTGTGTGTGTGTGTTGTCGGTGTGTGTGTGTGTGTTGTCGGTGTGTGTGTGTGTGTGTGTTGTCGGTGTGTGTGTGTGTGTTGTGTGTGTGTGTGTGTTGATGGTGTGTGTGTGTGTGTGTTGTCGGTGTGTGTGTGTGTGTGTGTTGTCGGTGTGTGTGTGTTGTCGGTGTTTGTGTGTGTGTGTTGTCGGTGGGTTGTCGGTGTGTGTGTGTGTTGTCGGTGTGTGTGTGTGTGTGTGTTGTCGGTGTGTGTGTGTGTGTGTGTGTTGTCGGTGTGTGTGTGTTGTCGGTGTGTGTGTGTGTTGTTGGTGTGTGTGTGTGTGTTGTCGGTGTGTGTGTGTGTGTTGTCAGTGTGTGTGTGTGTGTGTTGTCGGTGTGTGTGTGTGTGTGTGTGTGTGTGTGTGTGTTGCCGGTGTGTGTGTGTGTGTGTGTTGTCGGTGTGTGTGTGTGTGTGTTGTCGGTGTGTGTGTGTGTGTGTTGTCGGTGTGTTTGTGTGTGTGTGTTGTCGGTGTGTGTGAGTGTGTGTTGTCGGTGTGTGTGTGTGTGTTGTGTGTGTGTGTGTTGTCGGTGTGTGTCTGTGTGTTGTCGGTGTGTGTGTGTGTGTTGTCGGTGTGTTTGTGTGTGTGTGTTGTCGGTGTGTGTGAGTGTGTGTTGTCGGTGTGTGTGTGTGTGTGTTGTGTGTGTGTGTGTTGTCGGTGTGTGTGTGTGTTGTCGGTGTGTGTGTGTGTGTGTGTTGTCGGTGTGTGTGTGTGTGTGTTGTCGGTGTGTGTGTGTGTGTGTTGTCGGTGTGTGTGTGTGTGTGTGTTGTCAGTGTGTGTGTGTGTGTTGTCGGTGTGTGTGTGTGTGTGTGTGTTGTCGGTGTGTGTGTGTGTGTGTGTGTGTGTGTGTTGTCGGTGTGTGTGTGTGTGTGTGTGTGTTGTCGGTGTGTGTGTGTGTGTTGTGTGTGTGTGTGTTGTCGGTGTGTGTGTGTGTGTGTTGTCGGTGTGTGTGTGTGTGTTGTCAGTGTGTGTGTGTGTGTGTGTGTGTTGTCGGTGTGTGTGTGTGTTGTCGGTGTGTGTGTGTGTTGTTGGTGTGTGTGTGTTGTGTGTGTGTGTGTTGTCGGTGTGTGTGTGTGTTGTCGGTGTGTGTGTGTGTGTGTGTTGTCGGTGTGTGTGTGTAGTCGGTGTGTGTGTGTGTGTGTGTGTTGTCGGTGTGTGTGTGTGTGCGTGTTGTCGATGTGTGTGAGTGTGTGTTGTCGGTGTGTGTGTGTGTGTTGTGTGTGTGTGTGTTGTCGGTGTGTGTGTGTGTGTGTTGTCGGTGTGTGTGTGTGTTGTCGGTGTGTGTGTGTGTGTGTGTGTGTGTGTGTTGTCAGTGTGTGTGTGTGTGTTGTCGGTGTGTGTGTGTGTGTGTGTGTTGTCGGTGTGTGTGTGTGTGTGTGTGTGTGTGTGTTGTCGGTGTGTGTGTGTGTGTGTGTGTGTTGTCGGTGTGTGTGTGTGTGTTGTGTGTGTGTGTGTTGTCGGTGTGTGTGTGTGTGTGTTGTCGGTGTGTGTGTGTGTGTTGTCAGTGTGTGTGTGTGTGTGTGTGTGTTGTCGGTGTGTGTGTGTGTTGTCGGTGTGTGTGTGTGTTGTTGGTGTGTGTGTGTTGTGTGTGTGTGTGTTGTCGGTGTGTGTGTGTGTTGTCGGTGTGTGTGTGTGTGTGTGTGTGTTGTCGGTGTGTGTGTGTAGTCGGTGTGTGTGTGTGTGTGTGTGTTGTCGGTGTGTGTGTGTGTGCGTGTTGTCGATGTGTGTGAGTGTGTGTTGTCGGTGTGTGTGTGTGTGTGTTGTGTGTGTGTGTGTTGTCGGTGTGTGTGTGTGTGTGTTGTCGGTGTGTGTGTGTGTTGTCGGTGTGTGTGTGTGTGTGTGTGTTGTCGGTGTGTGTGTGTGTGTTGTGTGTGTGTGTGTTGTCGGTGTGTGTGTGCGTGTGTTGTCGGTGTGTGTGTGTGTGTGTTGTCGGTGTGTGTGTGTGTGTGTGTGTGTGTGTGTGTTGTCGGTGTGTGTGTGTGTGTGTTGTCGGTGTGTGTGTGTTATCGGTGTGTGTGTGTTGTCGGTGTGTGTGTGTCTGTGTGTGTGTGTGTGTTGTCGGTGTGTGTCTGTGTGTGTTGTCGGTGTGTGTGTGTGTTGTCGGTGTGTGTGTTGTCGGTGTGTGCGTGTGTGTGTTGTCGGTGTGTTGTCGGTGTGTGTGTGTGTGTGTGTTGTCGGTGTGTGTGTGTGTGTTGTGTGTGTGTGTGTTGTCGGTGTGTGTGTGTGTGTGTTGTCGGTGTGTGTGTGTGTGTTGTCAGTGTGTGTGTGTGTGTGTGTGTGTTGTCGGTGTGTGTGTGTGTTGTCGGTGTGTGTGTGTGTTGTTGGTGTGTGTGTGTTGTGTGTGTGTGTGTTGTCGGTGTGTGTGTGTGTTGTCGGTGTGTGTGTGTGTGTGTTGTCGGTGTGTGTGTGTAGTCGGTGTGTGTGTGTGTGTGTGTGTTGTCGGTGTGTGTGTGTGTGTGTTGTCGGTGTGTGTGTGTGTGTTGTCGGTGTGTGTGTGTGTGTGTGTTGTCGGTGTGTGTGTGTGTGTTGTGTGTGTGTGTGTTGATGGTGTGTGTGTGTGTGTGTTGTCGGTGTGTGTGTGTGTGTGTGTTGTCGGTGTGTGTGTGTTGTCGGTGTTTGTGTGTGTGTGTTGTCGGTGGGTTGTCGGTGTGTGTGTGTGTTGTCGGTGTGTGTGTGTGTGTGTGTTGTCGGTGTGTGTGTGTGTGTGTGTGTTGTCGGTGTGTGTGTGTGTTGTCGGTGTGTGTGTGTGTTGTTGGTGTGTGTGTGTGTGTGTGTGTGTTGTCGGTGTGTGTGTGTAGTCGGTGTGTGTGTGTGTGTGTGTGTTGTCGGTGTGTGTGTGTGTGCGTGTGTGTGAGTGTGTGTTGTCGGTGTGTGTGTGTGTGTTGTGTGTGTGTGTGTTGTCGGTGTGTGTGTGTGTGTGTTGTCGGTGTGTGTGTGTGTTGTCGGTGTGTGTGTGTGTGTGTGTGTTGTCGGTGTGTGTGTGTGTGTGTGTGTTGTGTGTGTGTGTGTTGTCGGTGTGTGTGTGCGTGTGTTGTCGGTGTGTGTGTGTGTGTGTTGTCGGTGTGTGTGTGTGTGTGTGTGTGTGTGTGTGTGTTGTCGGTGTGTGTGTGTGTGTGTTGTCGGTGTGTGTGTGTTATCGGTGTGTGTGTGTTGTCGGTGTGTGTGTGTCTGTGTGTGTGTGTGTGTTGTCGGTGTGTGTCTGTGTGTGTTGTCGGTGTGTGTGTGTGTTGTCGGTGTGTGTGTTGTCGGTGTGTGCGTGTGTGTGTTGTCGGTGTGTTGTCGGTGTGTGTGTGTGTGTGTGTGTGTTGTCGGTGTGTGTGTGTGTGTTGTGTGTGTGTGTGTTGTCGGTGTGTGTGTGTGTGTGTTGTCGGTGTGTGTGTGTGTGTTGTCAGTGTGTGTGTGTGTGTGTGTGTGTTGTCGGTGTGTGTGTGTGTTGTCGGTGTGTGTGTGTGTTGTTGGTGTGTGTGTGTTGTGTGTGTGTGTGTTGTCGGTGTGTGTGTGTGTTGTCGGTGTGTGTGTGTGTGTGTGTGTGTTGTTGGTGTGTGTGTGTAGTCGGTGTGTGTGTGTGTGTGTGTGTTGTCGGTGTGTGTGTGTGTGTGTTGTCGGTGTGTGTGTGTGTGTTGTCGGTGTGTGTGTGTGTGTGTGTTGTCGGTGTGTGTGTGTGTGTTGTGTGTGTGTGTGTTGATGGTGTGTGTGTGTGTGTGTGTGTTGTCGGTGTGTGTGTGTGTGTGTGTTGTCGGTGTGTGTGTGTTGTCGGTGTTTGTGTGTGTGTGTTGTCGGTGGGTTGTCGGTGTGTGTGTGTGTTGTCGGTGTGTGTGTGTGTGTGTGTTGTCGGTGTGTGTGTGTGTGTGTGTGTTGTCGGTGTGTGTGTGTTGTCGGTGTGTGTGTGTGTTGTTGGTGTGTGTGTGTGTGTTGTCGGTGTGTGTGTGTGTGTTGTCAGTGTGTGTGTGTGTGTGTGTTGTCGGTGTGTGTGTGTGTGTGTGTGTGTGTGTGTGTGTGTGTTGCCGGTGTGTGTGTGTGTGTGTGTTGTCGGTGTGTGTGTGTCTGTGTTGTCGGTGTGTGTGTGTGTGTTGTCGGTATGTTTGTGTGTGTGTGTTGTCGGTGTGTGTGAGTGTGTGTTGTCGGTGTGTGTGTGTGTGTTGTGTGTGTGTGTGTTGTCGGTGTGTGTGTGTGTGTTGTCGGTGTGTGTGTGTGTGTTGTCGGTGTGTTTGTGTGTGTGTGTTGTCGGTGTGTGTGAGTGTGTGTTGTCGGTGTGTGTGTGTGTGTGTTGTGTGTGTGTGTGTTGTCGGTGTGTGTGTGTGTTGTCGGTGTGTGTGTTTGTGTGTGTTGTCGGTGTGTGTGTGTGTGTGTTGTCGGTGTGTGTGTGTGTGTGTTGTCGGTGTGTGTGTGTGTGTGTGTGTTGTCGGTGTGTGTGTGTGTGTTGTCGGTGTGTGTGTGTGTGTGTGTTGTCGGTGTGTGTGTGTGTGTGTGTGTGTGTTGTCGGTGTGTGTGTGTGTGTGTGTGTGTTGTCGGTGTGTGTGTGTGTGTTGTGTGTGTGTGTGTTGTCGGTGTGTGTGTGTGTGTGTTGTCGGTGTGTGTGTTTGTGTTGTCAGTGTGTGTGTGTGTGTGTGTGTGTTGTCGGTCTGTGTGTGTGTTGTCGGTGTGTGTGTGTGTTGTTGGTGTGTGTGTGTTGTGTGTGTGTGTGTTGTCGGTGTGTGTGTGTGTTGTCGGTGTGTGTGTGTGTGTGTGTTTGTGTTGTCGGTGTGTGTGTGTAGTCGGTGTGTGTGTGTGTGTGTGTGTTGTCGGTGTGTGTGTGTGTGCGTGTTGTCGATGTGTGTGAGTGTGTGTTGTCGGTGTGTGTGTGTGTGTTGTGTGTGTGTGTGTTGTCGGTGTGTGTGTGTGTGTGTTGTCGGTGTGTGTGTGTGTTGTCGGTGTGTGTGTGTGTGTGTGTGTGTTGTCGGTGTGTGTGTGTGTGTGTGTGTTGTGTGTGTGTGTGTTGTCGGTGTGTGTGTGCGTGTGTTGTCGGTGTGTGTGTGTGTGTTGTCGGTGTGTGTGTGTGTGTGTGTGTGTGTGTTGTCGGTGTGTGTGTGTGTGTGTTGTCGGTGTGTGTGTGTTATCGGTGTGTGTGTGTTGTCGGTGTGTGTGTGTCTGTGTGTGTGTGTGTGTTGTCGGTGTGTGTCTGTGTGTGTTGTCGGTGTGTGCGTGTGTGTGTTGTCGGTGTGTTGTCGGTGTGTGTGTGTGTGTGTTGTCGGTGTGTGTGTGTGTGTTGTCGGTGTGTGTGTGTGTGTGTGTTGTCGGTGTGTGTGTGTTGTCGGTGTTTGTGTGTGTGTGTTGTCGGTGGGTTGTCGGTGTGTGTGTGTGTTGTCGGTGTGTGTGTGTGTGTGTGTGTTGTCGGTGTGTGTGTGTGTGTGTGTGTTGTCGGTGTGTGTGTGTTGTCGGTGTGTGTGTGTGTTGTCGGTGTGTGTGTGTGTGTGTGTGTGTGTGTGTGTTGCCGGTGTGTGTGTGTGTGTGTGTGTTGTCGGTGTGTGTGTGTGTGTGTTGTCGGTGTGTGTGTGTGTGTGTGTTGTCGGTGTGTTTGTGTGTGTGTGTTGTCGGTGTGTGTGAGTGTGTGTTGTCGGTGTGTGTGTGTGTGTTGTGTGTGTGTGTGTTGTCGGTGTGTGTGTGTGTGTTGTCGGTGTGTGTGTGTGTGTGTGTGTTGTCGGTGTGTTTGTGTGTGTGTGTTGTCGGTGTGTGTGAGTGTGTGTTGTCGGTGTGTGTGTGTGTGTGTTGTGTGTGTGTGTGTTGTCGGTGTGTGTGTGTGTTGTCGGTGTGTGTGTGTGTGTGTGTTGTCGGTGTGTGTGTGTGTGTGTTGTCGGTGTGTGTGTGTGTGTGTGTTGTCGGTGTGTTTGTGTGTGTGTGTTGTCGGTGTGTGTGAGTGTGTGTTGTCGGTGTGTGTGTGTGTGTTGTGTGTGTGTGTGTTGTCGGTGTGTGTGTGTGTGTGTTGTCGGTGTGTGTGTGTGTGTGTGTGTTGTCGGTGTGTTTGTGTGTGTGTGTTGTCGGTGTGTGTGAGTGTGTGTTGTCGGTGTGTGTGTGTGTGTGTTGTGTGTGTGTGTGTTGTCGGTGTGTGTGTGTGTTGTCGGTGTGTGTGTGTGTGTGTGTTGTCGGTGTGTGTGTGTGTGTGTTGTCGGTGTGTGTGTGTGTGTGTGTGTGTTGTCGGTGTGTGTGTGTGTGTGTGTGTGTTGTCGGTGTGTGTGTGTGTGTTGTCGGTGTGTGTGTGTGTGTGTGTGTGTTGTCGGTGTGTGTGTGTGTGTGTGTGTGTTGTCGGTGTGTGTGTGTGTGTTGTGTGTGTGTGTGTTGTCGGTGTGTGTGTGTGTGTGTGTGTTGTCGGTGTGTGTGTGTTGTCGGTGTGTGTGTGTGTGTGTTGTCGGTGTGTTTGTTGTCGGTGTGTGTGTGTGTGTGTTGTCGATGTGTGTGTGTGTGTTGTCGGTGTGTGTGTGTGTGTGTGTGTGTGTGTTGTCAGTGTGTGTGTGTGTGTGTGTGTTGTCGGTGTTTGCTTGTGTGTGTTGTCGGTGTGTGTGTTTTCGGTGTGTGTGTGTGTGTTGTCGGTGTGTGTGTGTGTGTGTGTGTTGTCGGTGTGTGTGTGTGTTGTCGGTGTGTGTGTGTGTGTGTGTTGTCGGTGTGTGTGTGTTATCGGTGTGTGTGTGTGTGTGTTGTCGGTGTGTGTGTGTGTGTGTGTGTGTGTGTTGTCGGTGTGTGTGTGTGTTGTCTGTGTGTGTGTGTGTGTTGTCGGTGTTTATGTGTTGTCGTTGTGTGTGTGTTTGTGTTGTCGGTGTGTGTGTGTGTGTGTTGTCGGTGTGTGTGTGTGTGTGTTGTCGGTGTGTGTGTGTGTGTGTTGTCGGTGTGTGTGTGTGTGTGTTGTCGGTGTGTGTGTGTTGTCGGTGTGTGTGTGTTGTCGGTGTTTGTGTGTGTGTGTTGTCGCTGTGTTGTCGGTGTGTGTGTGTGTGTGTTGTCAGTGTGTGTGTGTGTGTGTTGTCGGTGTGTGTGTGATTATGTGTTGTCGGTGTGTGTGTGTGTGTGTTGTCGGTGTGTGTGTGTGTGTGTTGTCGGTGTGTGTGTGTGTTGTCGGTGTGTGTGTGTTGCCGGTGTGTCTGTGTGTGTGTTGTCGGTTTGTGTGTGTGTGTGTTGTCGGTGTGTGTGTGTTGTTGGTGTGTGTGTGTGTTGTCGGTGTGTGTGTGTTGTGTGTGTGTGTTGTCGGTGTGTGTGTGTGTTGTCGGTGTGTGTGTGTGTGTGTGTGTGTTGTCGGTGTGTGTGTGTGTTGTCGGTGTGTGTGTGTGTGTTGTCGGTGTGTTTGTGTGTGTGTGTTGTCGGTGTGTGTGAGTGTGTGTTGTCGGTGTGTGTGTGTGTGTGTGTTGTGTGTGTGTGTGTTGTCGGTGTGTGTGTGTGTGTTGTCGGTGTGTGTGTGTGTGTGTGTTGTCGGTGTGTTTGTGTGTGTGTGTTGTCGGTGTGTGTGAGTGTGTGTTGTCGGTGTGTGTGTGTGTGTGTTGTGTGTGTGTGTGTTGTCGGTGTGTGTGTGTGTGTTGTCGGTGTGTGTGTGTGTGTGTGTTGTCGGTGTGTGTGTGTGTGTGTGTGTTGTCGGTGTGTGTGTGTGTGTGTGTGTGTTGTCGGTGTGTGTGTGTGTGTGTTGTGTGTGTGTGTGTTGTCGGTGTGTGTGTGTGTGTGTGTTGTCGGTGTGTGTGTGTGTGTGTTGTCGGTGTGTGTGTGTGTGTTGTCGGTGTGTGTGTGTGTGTGTTGTCGGTGTGTGTGTGTGTGTGTGTGTTGTCGGTGTGTGTGTGTGTGTGTGTGTGTGTTGTCGGTGTGTGTGTGTGTTGTGTGTGTGTGTGTGTTGTCGGTGTGTGTGTGTGTGTTGTCGGTGTGTGTGTGTTGTCGGTGTGTGTGTGTGTGTGTTGTCGATGTGTGTGTGTGTGTTGTCGGTGTGTGTGTGTGTGTGTGTGTGTCTGTTGTCAGTGTGTGTGTGTGTGTGTGTTGTCGGTGTGTACTTGTGTGTGTTGTCGGTGTGTGTGTTGTCGGTGTGTGTGTGTGTGTTGTCGGTGTGTGTGTGTTGTCGGTGTGTGTGTGTGTGTGTGTGTTGTCGGTGTGTGTGTGTGTTGTCGGTGTGTGTGTGTGTGTGTGTGTGTGTTGTCGGTGTGTATGTGTTATCGGTGTGTGTGTGTTTGTGTTGTCGGTGTGTGTGTGTGTGTGTGTGTGTGTGTTGTCGGTGTGTGTGTGTGTTGTCTGTGTGTGTGTGTGTGTTGTCGGTGTTTATGTGTTGTCGGTGTGTGTGTGTTTGTGTTGTCGGTGTGTGTGTTGTCGGTGTGTGTGTGTGTGTGTTGTCGGTGTGTGTGTGTGTGTGTTGTCGGTGTGTGTGTGTGTGTGTTGTCGGTGTGTGTGTGTGTGTGTGTTGTCGGTGTGTGTGTGTGTGTGTTGTCGGTGTGTGTGTGTGTTGTCGGTGTGTGTGTGTTGTAGGTGTGTCTGTGTGTGTGTTGTCGGTTTGTGTGTGTGTGTGTTGTCGGTGTGTGTGTGTGTGTTGTCGGTGTGTGTGTGTGTTGTCGGT
Organism: Salmo salar; assembly: GCF_965601325.2. NCBI lineage: Eukaryota > Metazoa > Chordata > Actinopteri > Salmoniformes > Salmonidae > Salmo > Salmo salar. Next base: position 877,733 of record NC_138318.1, read on the forward strand.
GTGTGTGTGTGTTGTCGGTGTGTGTGTGTGTGTGTGTGTGTGTGTGTGTGTGTGTGTTGTCGGTGTGTGTGTGTGTTGTCGGTGTGTGTGTGTTGTCGGTGTGTGTGTGTGTGTGTGTGTGTGTGTTGTCGGTGTGTGTGTGTAGTCGGTGTGTGTGTGTGTGTGTGTTGTCGGTGTGTGTGTGTGTGTTGTCGGTTTGTGTGTGTGTGTGTTGTCGGTGTGTGTGTGTGTGTTGTCGGTGTGTGTGTGTGTTGTCGGTGTGTGTGTGTTGTGTGTGTGTGTGTTGTCGGTGTGTGTGTGTGTTGTCGGTGTGTGTGTGTGTGTGTGTGTGTTGTCGGTGTGTGTGTGTAGTCGGTGTGTGTGTGTGTGTGTGTTGTCGGTGTGTGTGTGTGTGTTGTCGATGTGTGTGAGTGTGTGTTGTCGGTGTGTGTGTGTGTGTGTTGTGTGTGTGTGTGTTGTCGGTGTGTGTGTGTGTGTGTTGTCGGTGTGTGTGTGTTGTCGGTGTGTGTGTGTGTGTGTGTTGTCGGTGTGTGTGTGTGTGTTGTCAGTGTGTGTGTGTGTGTGTGTGTTGTCGGTGTGTGTGTGTGTGTTGTCGGTGTGTGTGTGTGTTGTCGGTGTGTGTGTGTGTGTGTGTGTGTGTGTTGTCAGTGTGTGTGTGTGTGTGTGTTGTCGGTGTGTGCTTGTGTGTGTTGTCGGTGTGTGTGTTGTCGGTGTGTGTGTGTGTGTGTTGTCGATGTGTGTGTGTGTGTTGTCGGTGTGTGTGTGTGTGTGTGTGTGTTGTCAGTGTGTGTGTGTGTGTGTGTTGTCGGTGTGTGCTTGTGTGTGTTGTCGGTGTGTGTGTTGTCGGTGTGTGTGTGTGTGTTGTCGGTGTGTGTGTGTTGTCGGTGTGTGTGTGTGTGTGTGTTGTCGGTGTGTGTGTGTGTTGTCGGTGTGTGTGTGTGTGTGTGTGTTGTCGGTGTGTATGTGTTATCGGTGTGTGTGTGTTTGTGTTGTCGGTGTGTGTGTGTGTGTGTGTGTGTGTTGTCGGTGTGTGTGTGTGTTGTCTGTGTGTGTGTGTGTGTTGTCGGTGTTTATGTGTTGTCGGTGTGTGTGTGTTTGTGTTGTCGGTGTGTGTGTTGTCGGTGTGTGTGTGTGTGTGTTGTCGGTGTGTGTGTGTGTGTGTTGTCGGTGTGTGTGTGTGTGTGTTGTCGGTGTGTGTGTGTGTGTGTGTTGTCGGTGTGTGTGTGTTGTCGGTGTTTGTGTGTGTGTGTTGTCGCTGTGTTGTCGGTGTGTGTGTGTGTGTGTGTTGTCGGTGTGTTTGTGTGTGTGTGTTGTCGGTGTGTGTGAGTGTGTGTTGTCGGTGTGTGTGTGTGTGTGTTGTGTGTGTGTGTGTTGTCGGTGTGTGTGTGTGTGTTGTCGGTGTGTGTGTGTGTGTGTGTTGTCGGTGTGTGTGTGTGTGTGTGTGTTGTCGGTGTGTGTGTGTGTGTGTGTGTGTTGTCGGTGTGTGTGTGTGTGTGTTGTGTGTGTGTGTGTTGTCGGTGTGTGTGTGTGTGTGTGTTGTCGGTGTGTGTGTGTGTGTGTTGTCGGTGTGTGTGTGTGTGTTGTCGGTGTGTGTGTGTGTGTGTGTTGTCGGTGTGTGTGTGTGTTGTCGGTGTGTGTGTGTGTGTGTGTGTGTTGTCGGTGTGTGTGTGTGTGTTGTGTGTGTGTGTGTGTTGTCGGTGTGTGTGTGTGTGTTGTCGGTGTGTGTGTGTTGTCGGTGTGTGTGTGTGTGTTGTCGATGTGTGTGTGTGTGTTGTCGGTGTGTGTGTGTGTGTGTGTGTGTGTGTTGTCAGTGTGTGTGTGTGTGTGTGTTGTCGGTGTGTGCTTGTGTGTGTTGTCGGTGTGTGTGTTGTCGGTGTGTGTGTGTGTGTTGTCGGTGTGTGTGTGTTGTCGGTGTGTGTGTGTTTGTGTGTGTTGTCGGTGTGTGTGTGTGTTGTCGGTGTGTGTGTGTGTGTGTGTGTTGTCGGTGTGTATGTGTTATCGGTGTGTGTGTGTTTGTGTTGTCGGTGTGTGTGTGTGTGTGTGTGTGTGTGTGTTGTCGGTGTGTGTGTGTGTTGTCTGTGTGTGTGTGTGTGTTGTCGGTGTTTATGTGTTGTCGGTGTGTGTGTGTTTGTGTTGTCGGTGTGTGTGTTGTCGGTGTGTGTGTGTGTGTGTTGTCGGTGTGTGTGTGTGTGTGTTGTCGGTGTGTGTGTGTGTGTTGTCGGTGTGTGTGTGTGTGTGTGTTGTCGGTGTGTGTGTGTTGTCGGTGTTTGTGTGTGTGTGTTGTCGCTGTGTTGTCGGTGTGTGTGTGTGTGTGTTGTCGGTGTGTGTGTGTGTGTGTGTTGTCGGTGTGTGTGTGTGTTGTCGGTGTGTGTGTGTTGTAGGTGTGTCTGTGTGTGTGTTGTCGGTTTGTGTGTGTGTGTGTTGTCGGTGTGTGTGTGTGTGTTGTCGGTGTGTGTGTGTGTTGTCGGTGTGTGTGTGTGTTGTCGGTGTGTGTGTGTGTGTGTGTGTGTGTGTTGTCGGTGTGTGTGTGTGTTGTCGGTGTGTGTGTGTGTTGTCGGTGTGTGTGTGTGTGTGTGTGTGTGTGTGTGTTGTCGGTGTGTGTGTGTAGTCGGTGTGTGTGTGTGTGTGTGTTGTCGGTGTGTGTGTGTGTGTTGTCGGTTTGTGTGTGTGTGTGTTGTCGGTGTGTGTGTGTGTGTTGTCGGTGTGTGTGTGTGTTGTCGGTGTGTGTGTGTTGTGTGTGTGTGTGTTGTCGGTGTGTGTGTGTGTTGTCGGTGTGTGTGTGTGTGTGTGTGTGTGTTGTCGGTGTGTGTGTGTAGTCGGTGTGTGTGTGTGTGTGTTGTCGGTGTGTGTGTGTGTGTTGTCGATGTGTGTGAGTGTGTGTTGTCGGTGTGTGTGTGTGTGTGTTGTGTGTGTGTGTGTTGTCGGTGTGTGTGTGTGTGTGTTGTCGGTGTGTGTGTGTTGTCGGTGTGTGTGTGTGTGTGTGTTGTCGGTGTGTGTGTGTGTTGTCAGTGTGTGTGTGTGTGTGTGTGTTGTCGGTGTGTGTGTGTGTGTTGTCGGTGTGTGTGTGTGTTGTCGGTGTGTGTGTGTGTGTGTGTGTGTGTGTTGTCAGTGTGTGTGTGTGTGTGTGTTGTCGGTGTGTGCTTGTGTGTGTTGTCGGTGTGTGTGTTGTCGGTGTGTGTGTGTGTGTGTTGACGATGTGTGTGTGTGTGTTGTCGGTGTGTGTGTGTGTGTGTGTGTGTGTGTTGTCAGTGTGTGTGTGTGTGTGTGTTGTCGGTGTGTGCTTGTGTGTGTTGTCGGTGTGTGTGTTGTCGGTGTGTGTGTGTGTGTTGTCGGTGTGTGTGTGTTGTCGGTGTGTGTGTGTGTGTGTGTGTGTTGTCGGTGTGTGTGTGTGTTGTCGGTGTGTGTGTGTGTGTGTGTTGTCGGTGTGTATGTGTTATCGGTGTGTGTGTGTTTGTGTTGTCGGTGTGTGTGTGTGTGTGTGTGTGTGTTGTCGGTGTGTGTGTGTGTTGTCTGTGTGTGTGTGTGTGTTGTCGGTGTTTATGTGTTGTCGGTGTGTGTGTGTTTGTGTTGTCGGTGTGTGTGTTGTCGGTGTGTGTGTGTGTGTTGTCGGTGTGTGTGTGTGTGTGTGTTGTCGGTGTGTGTGTGTGTGTGTTGTCGGTGTGTGTGTGTGTGTGTGTTGTCGTTGTGTGTGTGTTGTCGGTGTTTGTGTGTGTGTGTTGTCGCTGTGTTGTCGGTGTGTGTGTGTGTGTGTTGTCGGTGTGTGTGTGTGTGTGTGTTGTCGGTGTGTGTGTGTGTTGTCGGTGTGTGTGTGTTGTAGGTGTGTCTGTGTGTGTGTTGTCGGTTTGTGTGTGTGTGTGTTGTCGGTGTGTGTGTGTGTGTTGTCGGTGTGTGTGTGTGTTGTCGGTGTGTGTGTGTGTTGTCGGTGTGTGTGTGTGTGTGTGTGTGTGTGTGTGTTGTCGGTGTGTGTGTGTGTTGTCGGTGTGTGTGTGTTGTCGGTGTGTGTGTGTGTGTGTGTGTGTGTGTTGTCGGTGTGTGTGTGTAGTCGGTGTGTGTGTGTGTGTGTGTTGTCGGTGTGTGTGTGTGTGTTGTCGGTTTGTGTGTGTGTGTGTTGTCGGTGTGTGTGTGTGTGTTGTCGGTGTGTGTGTGTGTTGTCGGTGTGTGTGTGTTGTGTGTGTGTGTGTTGTCGGTGTGTGTGTGTGTTGTCGGTGTGTGTGTGTGTGTGTGTGTGTTGTCGGTGTGTGTGTGTAGTCGGTGTGTGTGTGTGTGTGTGTTGTCGGTGTGTGTGTGTGTGTTGTCGATGTGTGTGAGTGTGTGTTGTCGGTGTGTGTGTGTGTGTGTGTTGTCGGTGTGTGTGTGTGTGTGTTGTCGGTGTGTGTGTGTTGTCGGTGTGTGTGTGTGTGTGTGTTGTCGGTGTGTGTGTGTGTGTGTTGTCAGTGTGTGTGTGTGTGTGTGTGTGTTGTCGGTGTGTGTGTGTGTGTTGTCGGTGTGTGTGTGTGTTGTCGGTGTGTGTGTGTTGTGTGTGTGTGTGTTGTCGGTGTGTGTGTGTGTTGTCGGTGTGTGTGTGTGTGTGTGTTGTCGGTGTGTGTGTGTAGTCGGTGTGTGTGTGTGTGTGTTGTCGGTGTGTGTGTGTGTGTGTGTGTTGTCGATGTGTGTGAGTGTGTGTTGTCGGTGTGTGTGTGTGTGTTGTGTGTGTGTGTGTTGTCGGTGTGTGTGTGTGTTGTCGGTGTGTGTGTGTGTGTGTTGTCGGTGTGTGTGTGTGTGTGTGTGTTGTCGGTGTGTGTGTGTGTTGTGTGTGTGTGTGTTGTCGGTGTGTGTGTGTGTGTGTTGTCGGTGTGTGTGTGTGTGTTGTCGGTGTGTGTGTGTGTGTGTGTTGTCGGTGTGTGTGTGTGTGTGTTGTCGGTGTGTGTGTGTTATCGGTGTGTGTGTGTTGTCGGTGTGTGTGTGTCTGTGTGTGTGTGTGTTGTCGGTGTGTGTGTGTGTGTGTTGTCGGTGTGTGTGTGTGTGTTGTCGGTGTGTGTGTTGTCGGTGTGTGCGTGTGTGTGTTGTCGGTGTGTTGTCGGTGTGTGTGTGTGTGTGTTGTCGGTGTGTGTGTGTGTGTGTTGTCAGTGTGTGTGTGTGTGTGTGTTGTCGGTGTGTGTGTGTTTATGTGTTGTCGGTGTGTGTGTGTGTTGTCGGTGTGTGTGTGTGTGTGTTGTCGGTGTGTGTGTGTGTGTTGTCGGTGTGTGTGTGTGTGTTGTCGGTGTGTGTGTGTGTGTGTGTTGTCGGTGTGTGTGTGTGTGTGTTGTCAGTGTGTGTGTGTGTGTTGTCGGTGTGTGTGTGTTGTGTGTGTGTGTGTTGTCGGTGTGTGTGTGTGTGTGTTGTCGGTGTGTGTGTGTGTGTGTGTTGTCGGTGTGTGTGTGTGTGTTTGTGTGTGTTGTCGGTGTGTGTGTGTGTGTGTTGTCGGTGTGTATGTGTGTGTGTTGTGTGTGTGTGTGTGTGTGTGTGTGTGTGTGTGTTGTCGGTGTGTGTGTGTTGTGTGTGTGTGTGTTGTCGGTGTGTGTGTGTGTTGTCGGTGTGTGTGTGTGTGTGTGTGTGTGTGTTGTCAGTGTGTGTGTGTGTGTGTGTTGTCGGTGTGTGCTTGTGTGTGTTGTCGGTGTGTGTGTTGTCGGTGTGTGTGTGTGTGTTGTCGGTGTGTGTGTGTTGTCGGTGTGTGTGTGTGTGTGTGTGTTGTCGGTGTGTGTGTGTGTTGTCGGTGTGTGTGTGTGTGTGTGTTGTCGGTGTGTATGTGTTATCGGTGTGTGTGTGTTTGTGTTGTCGGTGTGTGTGTGTGTGTGTGTGTGTGTGTGTTGTCGGTGTGTGTGTGTGTTGTCTGTGTGTGTGTGTGTGTTGTCGGTGTTTATGTGTTGTCGGTGTGTGTGTGTTTGTGTTGTCGGTGTGTGTGTTGTCGGTGTGTGTGTGTGTGTGTTGTCGGTGTGTGTGTGTGTGTGTTGTCGGTGTGTGTGTGTGTGTGTTGTCGGTGTGTGTGTGTGTGTGTGTTGTCGTTGTGTGTGTGTTGTCGGTGTTTGTGTGTGTGTGTTGTCGCTGTGTTGTCGGTGTGTGTGTGTGTGTGTTGTCGGTGTGTGTGTGTGTGTGTGTTGTCGGTGTGTGTGTGTGTTGTCGGTGTGTGTGTGTTGTAGGTGTGTCTGTGTGTGTGTTGTCGGTTTGTGTGTGTGTGTGTTGTCGGTGTGTGTGTGTGTGTTGTCGGTGTGTGTGTGTGTTGTCGGTGTGTGTGTGTGTTGTCGGTGTGTGTGTGTGTGTGTGTGTGTGTGTGTGTTGTCGGTGTGTGTGTGTGTTGTCGGTGTGTGTGTGTTGTCGGTGTGTGTGTGTGTGTGTGTGTGTTGTCGGTGTGTGTGTGTAGTCGGTGTGTGTGTGTGTGTGTGTTGTCGGTGTGTGTGTGTGTGTTGTCGGTTTGTGTGTGTGTGTGTTGTCGGTGTGTGTGTGTGTGTTGTCGGTGTGTGTGTGTGTTGTCGGTGTGTGTGTGTTGTGTGTGTGTGTGTTGTCGGTGTGTGTGTGTGTTGTCGGTGTGTGTGTGTAGTCGGTGTGTGTGTGTGTGTGTGTTGTCGGTGTGTGTGTGTGTGTTGTCGATGTGTGTGAGTGTGTGTTGTCGGTGTGTGTGTGTGTGTGTGTTGTCGGTGTGTGTGTGTGTGTGTTGTCGGTGTGTGTGTGTTGTCGGTGTGTGTGTGTGTGTGTGTTGTCGGTGTGTGTGTGTGTGTGTTGTCAGTGTGTGTGTGTGTGTGTGTGTTGTCGGTGTGTGTGTGTGTGTTGTCGGTGTGTGTGTGTGTTGTCGGTGTGTGTGTGTTGTGTGTGTGTGTGTTGTCGGTGTGTGTGTGTGTTGTCGGTGTGTGTGTGTGTGTGTGTGTTGTCGGTGTGTGTGTGTAGTCGGTGTGTGTGTGTGTTGTCGGTGTGTGTGTTTGTGTGTGTGTTGTCGATGTGTGTGAGTGTGTGTTGTCGGTGTGTGTGTGTGTGTGTTGTGTGTGTGTGTGTTGTCGGTGTGTGTGTGTGTTGTCGGTGTGTGTGTGTGTGTTGTCGGTGTGTGTGTGTGTGTGTGTGTTGTCGGTGTGTGTGTGTGTTGTGTGTGTGTGTGTTGTCGGTGTGTGTGTGTGTGTGTTGTCGGTGTGTGTGTGTGTGTGTGTTGTCGGTGTGTGTGTGTGTGTGTGTTGTCGGTGTGTGTGTGTGTGTGTTGTCGGTGTGTGTGTGTTATCGGTGTGTGTGTGTTGTCGGTGTGTGTGTGTCTGTGTGTGTGTGTGTGTTGTCGGTGTGTGTGTGTGTGTGTTGTCGGTGTGTGTGTGTGTGTTGTCGGTGTGTGTGTTGTCGGTGTGTGCGTGTGTGTGTTGTCGGTGTGTTGTCGGTGTGTGTGTGTGTGTGTTGTCGGTGTGTGTGTGTGTGTGTTGTCGGTGTGTGTGTGTGTGTTGTGTGTGTGTTGATGGTGTGTGTGTGTGTGTGTTGTCGGTGTGTGTGTGTGTGTTGTCGGTGTGTGTGTGTTGTCGGTGTTTGTGTGTGTGTGTTATCGGTGGGTTGTCGGTGTGTGTGTGTGTGTGTTGTCGGTGTGTGTGTGTGTGTGTGTGTTGTCGGTGTGTGTGTGTGTGTTGTCGGTGTGTGTGTGTTGTCGGTGTGTGTGTGTGTTGTTGGTGTGTGTGTGTGTGTTGTCGGTGTGTGTGTGTGTGTTGTCAGTGTGTGTGTGTGTGTGTGTGTTGTCGGTGTGTGTGTGTGTGTGTGTGTGTGTTGCCGGTGTGTGTGTGTGTGTGTTGTCAGTGTGTGTGTGTGTTGTCGTTGTGTGTGTGTGTGTGTGTTGTCGGTGTGTTTGTGTGTGTCTGTTGTCGGTGTGTGTGAGTGTGTGTTGTCGGTGTGTGTGTGTGTGTGTTGTGTGTGTGTGTGTTGTCGGTGTGTGTGTGTGTTGTCGGTGTGTGTGTGTGTGTGTGTTGTCGGTGTGTTTGTGTGTGTGTGTTGTCGGTGTGTGTGAGTGTGTGTTGTCGGTGTGTGTGTGTTGTGTGTGTGTGTGTTGTCGGTGTGTGTGTGTGTGTTGTCGGTGTGTGTGTGTGTGTGTTGTCAGTGTGTGTGTGTGTGTGTGTGTTGTCGGTGTGTGTGTGTGTGTGTGTTGTCTGTGTGTGTGTGTGTGTTGTGTGTGTGTGTTGTCGGTGTGTGTGTGTGTGTGTGTGTTGTCGGTGTGTGTGTGTGTGTGTGTTGTCGGTGTGTGTGTGTTGTCGGTGTGTGTGTGTGTGTTGTGTGTGTGTGTGTTGTCGGTGTGTGTGTGTGTTGTCGGTGTGTGTGTGTGTGTGTGTTGTCGGTGTGTGTGTGTGTTGTCGGTGTGTGTGTGTGTGTTGTGTGTGTGTGTGTTGTCGGTGTGTGTGTGTGTGTTGTCGGTGTGTGTGTGTGTGTGTTGTCGGTGTGTGTGTGTTGTCGGTGTGTGTGTGTGTGTGTTGTCGATGTGTGTGTGTGTGTTGTCGGTGTGTGTGTGTGTGTGTGTGTGTGTGTGTTGTCAGTGTGTGTGTGTGTGTGTGTTGTCGGTGTGTGTGTGTGTGTGTGTGTGTGTGTTGTCGGTGTGTGTGTTGTCGATGTGTGTGTGTGTGTGTTGTCGGTGTGTGTGTGTTGTCGGTGTGTGTGTGTGTGTGTTGTCGGTGTGTGTGTGTGTTGTCGGTGTGTGTGTGTGTGTGTGTGTTGTCGGTGTGTGTGTGTTATCGGTGTGTGTGTGTGTTGTCGGTGTGTGTGTGTGTGTGTGTGTGTGTGTTGTCGGTGTGTGTGTGTGTTGTCTGTGTGTGTGTGTGTGTGTGTTGTCGGTGTTTATGTGTTGTCGGTGTGTGTGTGTTTGTGTTGTCGGTGTGTGTGTGTGTGTGTTGTCGGTGTGTGTGTGTGTGTGTTGTCGGTGTGTGTGTGTGTGTTGTCGGTGTGTGTGTGTGTGTGTGTGTGTGTTGTCGGTGTGTGTGTGTGTGTTGTCGGTTTGTGTGTGTGTGTTGTCGGTGTGTGTGTGTGTGTTGTCGGTGTGTGTGTGTGTTGTCAGTGTCTGTGTGTGTGTGTGTGTTGTCGGTGTGTGTGTGTTTATGTGTTGTCGGTGTGTGTGTGTGTGTGTTGTCGGTGTGTGTGTGTGTGTGTGTGTTGTCGGTGTGTGTGTGTGTTGTCGGTGTGTGTGTGTGTGTGTGTTGTCGGTGTGTGTGTGTTGTCGGTGTGTGTGTGTGTGTTGTCGGTGTGTGTGTGTGTGTGTGTGTTGTCGATGTGTGTGAGTGTGTGTTGTCGGTGTGTGTGAGTGTGTGTTGTCGGTGTGTGTGTGTTGTGTGTGTGTGTGTTGTCGGTGTGTGTGTGTGTGTTGTCGGTGTGTGTGTGTGTTGTCAGTGTGTGTGTGTGTGTGTGTGTTGTCGGTGTGTGTGTGTGTGTGTGTGTTGTCTGTGTGTGTGTGTGTGTTGTGTGTGTGTGTTGTCGGTGTGTGTGTGTGTGTGTGTTGTCGGTGTGTGTGTGTGTGTTGTCGGTGTGTGTGTGTTGTCGGTGTGTGTGTGTGTGTTGTGTGTGTGTGTGTTGTCGGTGTGTGTGTGTGTTGTCGGTGTGTGTGTGTGTGTGTGTTGTCGGTGTGTGTGTGTGTTGTCGGTGTGTGTGTGTGTGTTGTGTGTGTGTGTGTTGTCGGTGTGTGTGTGTGTGTTGTCGGTGTGTGTGTGTGTGTGTTGTCGGTGTGTGTGTGTTGTCGGTGTGTGTGTGTGTGTGTTGTCGATGTGTGTGTGTGTGTTGTCGGTGTGTGTGTGTGTGTGTGTGTGTGTGTGTTGTCAGTGTGTGTGTGTGTGTGTGTGTTGTCGGTGTGTGTGTGTGTGTGTGTGTGTGTGTTGTCGGTGTGTGTGTTGTCGGTGTGTGTGTGTGTGTGTTGTCGGTGTGTGTGTGTTGTCGGTGTGTGTGTGTGTGTGTTGTCGGTGTGTGTGTGTGTTGTCGGTGTGTGTGTGTGTGTGTGTGTTGTCGGTGTGTGTGTGTTATCGGTGTGTGTGTGTGTTGTCGGTGTGTGTGTGTGTGTGTGTGTGTGTGTTGTCGGTGTGTGTGTGTGTTGTCTGTGTGTGTGTGTGTGTGTGTTGTCGGTGTTTATGTGTTGTCGGTGTGTGTGTGTTTGTGTTGTCGGTGTGTGTGTGTGTGTGTTGTCGGTGTGTGTGTGTGTGTGTTGTCGGTGTGTGTGTGTGTGTTGTCGGTGTGTGTGTGTGTGTGTGTGTGTGTTGTCGGTGTGTGTGTGTGTGTTGTCGGTTTGTGTGTGTGTGTTGTCGGTGTGTGTGTGTGTGTTGTCGGTGTGTGTGTGTGTGTGTTGTCAGTGTGTGTGTGTGTGTGTGTGTTGTCGGTGTGTGTGTGTTTATGTGTTGTCGGTGTGTGTGTGTGTGTGTTGTCGGTGTGTGTGTGTGTGTGTTGTCGGTGTGTGTGTGTGTTGTCGGTGTGTGTGTGTGTGTGTGTTGTCGGTGTGTGTGTGTTGTCGGTGTGTGTGTGTGTGTTGTCGGTGTGTGTGTGTGTGTGTGTGTTGTCGATGTGTGTGAGTGTGTGTTGTCGGTGTGTGTGTGTGTGTTGTGTGTGTGTGTGTTGTCGGTGTGTGTGTGCGTGTGTTGTCGGTGTGTGTGTGTGTGTTGTCGGTGTGTGTGTGTGTGTGTGTTGTCGGTGTGTGTGTGTGTGTTGTCGGTGTGTGTGTGTGTGTGTTGTCGGTGTGTGTGTGTTATCGGTGTGTGTGTTGTCGGTGTGTGTGTGTGTGTGTGTGTGTTGTCGGTGTGTGTGTGTGTGTGTTGTCGGTGTGTGTGTGTTGTCGGTGTGTGTGTTGTCGGTGTGTGCGTGTGTGTGTTGTCGGTGTGTTGTCGGTGTGTGTGTGTGTGTGTTGTCGGTGTGTGTGTGTGTGTGTGTTGTCGGTGTGTGTGTGTGTGTGTTGTCGGTGTGTGTGTGTGTGTGTTGTGTGTGTATGTGTTGATGGTGTGTGTGTATGTGTGTTGTCGGTGTGTGTGTGTGTGTGTGTTGTCGGTGTGTGTGTGTTGTCAGTGTTTGTGTGTGCATTGTCGTTGTGTGTGTGTGTGTGTTGTCGGTGTGTGTGTGTGTGTTGTCGGTGTGTGTGTGTTGTCGGTGTGTGTGTGTGTGTGTGTTGTTGGTGTGTGTGTGTGTGTGTTGTCGGTGTGTGTGTGTGTGTTGTCAGTGTGTGTGTGTGTGTGTGTGTTGTCGGTGTGTGTGTGTGTGTGTGTGTGTGTGTGTTGCCGGTGTGTGTGTGTGTGTTGTCGGTGTGTGTGTGTGTGTGTTGTCGGTGTGTGTGTGTGTTTGTGTTGTCGGTGTGTGTGTGTGTGTGTGTTGTCGGTGTGTGTGTGTGTGTTGTCGGTGTGTGTGTGTGTGTTGTCAGTGTGTGTGTGTGTGTGTTATCGGTGTGTGTGTGTGTGTGTGTTGTCGGTGTGTGTGTGTGTGTTGTCGGTGTGTGTGGGTGTGTTGTCGGTGTGTGTGTGTGTTGTCGGTGTGTGTGTGTGTGTTGTCAGTGTGTGTGTGTGTGTGTGTTGTCGGTGTGTGTGTGTTTATGTGTTGTCGGTGTGTGTGTGTGTTGTCGGTGTGTGTGTGTGTGTGTGTTGTCGGTGTGTGTGTGTGTGTGTTGTCAGTGTGTGTGTGTGTGTGTGTTGTCGGTGTGTGTGTGTGTGTTGTGTGTGTGTGTGTTGTCGGTGTGTGTGTGTGTGTGTTGTCGGTGTGTGTGTGTGTGTGTGTTGTCGGTGTGTGTGTGTGTGTGTGTTGTCGATGTGTGTGAGTGTGTGTTGTCGGTGTGTGTGTGTGTGTTGTGTGTGTGTGTGTTGTCGGTGTGTGTGTGCGTGTGTTGTCGGTGTGTGTGTGTGTTGTCGGTGTGTGTGTGTGTGTGTTGTCGGTGTGTGTGTGTGTGTGTTGTCGGTGTGTGTGTGTGTGTTGTCGGTGTGTGTGTGTTGTCGGTGTGTGTGTGTGTGTGTGTTGTTGGTGTGTGTGTGTGTGTGTTGTCGGTGTGTGTGTGTGTGTTGTCAGTGTGTGTGTGTGTGTGTGTTGTCGGTGTGTGTGTGTGTGTGTGTGTGTGTGTGTGTGTGTGTTGCCGGTGTGTGTGTGTGTGTTGTCGGTGTGTGTGTGTGTGTGTTGTCGGTGTGTGTGTGTGTTTGTGTTGTCGGTGTGTGTGTGTGTGTGTGTGTGTTGTCGGTGTGTGTGTGTGTGTTGTCGGTGTGTGTGTGTGTGTGTTGTCAGTGTGTGTGTGTGTGTGTTGTCGGTGTGTGTGTGTGTGTGTGTTGTCGGTGTGTGTGTGTGTGTTGTCGGTGTGTGTGGGTGTGTTGTCGGTGTGTGTGTGTGTTGTCGGTGTGTGTGTGTGTGTGTTGTCAGTGTGTGTGTGTGTGTGTGTTGTCGGTGTGTGTGTGTTTATGTGTTGTCGGTGTGTGTGTGTGTTGTCGGTGTGTGTGTGTGTGTGTGTTGTCGGTGTGTGTGTGTGTGTGTTGTCAGTGTGTGTGTGTGTGTGTGTTGTCGGTGTGTGTGTGTGTGTTGTGTGTGTGTGTGTTGTCGGTGTGTGTGTGTGTGTGTTGTCGGTGTGTGTGTGTGTGTGTGTTGTCGGTGTGTGTGTGTGTGTGTGTTGTCGATGTGTGTGAGTGTGTGTTGTCGGTGTGTGTGTGTGTGTTGTGTGTGTGTGTGTTGTCGGTGTGTGTGTGCGTGTGTTGTCGGTGTGTGTGTGTGTGTTGTCGGTGTGTGTGTGTGTGTGTGTTGTCGGTGTGTGTGTGTGTGTTGTCGGTGTGTGTGTGTGTGTGTTGTCGGTGTGTGTGTGTTATCGGTGTGTGTGTTGTCGGTGTGTGTGTGTGTGTGTGTGTGTTGTCGGTGTGTGTGTGTGTGTGTTGTCGGTGTGTGTGTGTGTGTGTTGTCAGTGTGTGTGTGTGTGTGTTGTCGGTGTGTGTGTGTGTGTGTGTTGTCGGTGTGTGTGTGTGTGTTGTCGGTGTGTGTGGGTGTGTTGTCGGTGTGTGTGTGTGTTGTCGGTGTGTGTGTGTGTGTGTTGTCAGTGTGTGTGTGTGTGTGTGTTGTCGGTGTGTGTGTGTTTATGTGTTGTCGGTGTGTGTGTGTGTTGTCGGTGTGTGTGTGTGTGTGTGTTGTCGGTGTGTGTGTGTGTGTGTTGTCAGTGTGTGTGTGTGTGTGTGTTGTCGGTGTGTGTGTGTGTGTTGTGTGTGTGTGTGTTGTCGGTGTGTGTGTGTGTGTGTTGTCGGTGTGTGTGTGTGTGTGTGTTGTCGGTGTGTGTGTGTGTGTTGTCGATGTGTGTGAGTGTGTGTTGTCGGTGTGTGTGTGTTGTGTGTGTGTGTGTTGTCGGTGTGTGTGTGCGTGTATAGTCGGTGTGTGTGTGTGTGTTGTCGGTGTGTGTGTGTGTGTGTGTTGTCGGTGTGTGTGTGTGTGTTGTCGGTGTGTGTGTGTGTGTGTTGTCGGTGTGTGTGTGTTATCGGTGTGTGTGTTGTCGGTGTGTGTGTGTGTGTGTGTGTGTTGTCGGTGTGTGTGTGTGTGTGTTGTCGGTGTGTGTGTGTTGTCGGTGTGTGTGTTGTCGGTGTGTGCGTGTGTGTGTTGTCGGTGTGTTGTCGGTGTGTGTGTGTGTGTGTTGTCGGTGTGTGTGTGTGTGTGTGTTGTCGGTGTGTGTGTGTGTGTGTTGTCGGTGTGTGTGTGTGTGTGTTGTGTGTGTATGTGTTGATGGTGTGTGTGTATGTGTGTTGTCGGTGTGTGTGTGTGTGTGTGTTGTCGGTGTGTGTGTGTTGTCAGTGTTTGTGTGTGCGTTGTCGGTGTGTGTGTGTGTGTGTTGTCGGTGTGTGTGTGTGTGTTGTCGGTGTGTGTGTGTTGTCGGTGTGTGTGTGTGTGTGTTGTTGGTGTGTGTGTGTGTGTGTTGTCGGTGTGTGTGTGTGTGTTGTCAGTGTGTGTGTGTGTGTGTGTGTGTTGTCGGTGTGTGTGTGTGTGTGTGTGTGTGTGTTTGTGTTGTCGGTGTGTGTGTGTGTGTGTGTGTGTGTGTTGTCGGTGTGTGTGTGTGTGTTGTCGGTGTGTGTGTGTGTGTGTTGTCAGTGTGTGTGTGTGTGTGTTGTCGGTGTGTGTGTGTGTGTGTGTTGTCGGTGTGTGTGTGTGTGTTGTCGGTGTGTGTGGGTGTGTTGTCGGTGTGTGTGTGTGTTGTCGGTGTGTGTGTGTGTGTTGTCAGTGTGTGTGTGTGTGTGTGTGTTGTCGGTGTGTGTGTGTTTATGTGTTGTCGGTGTGTGTGTGTGTTGTCGGTGTGTGTGTGTGTGTGTTGTCGGTGTGTGTGTGTGTGTTGTCGGTGTGTGTTTGTGTGTTGTCGGTGTGTGTGTGTGTGTGTGTTGTCGGTGTGTGTGTGTGTGTGTGTTGTCAGTGTGTGTGTGTGTGTGTGTTGTCGGTGTGTGTGTGTGTGTTGTGTGTGTGTGTGTTGTCGGTGTGTGTGTGTGTGTGTTGTCGGGGTGTGTGTGTGTGTGTTGTGTGTGTGTGTGTGTGTGTGTGTGTGTGTGTGTGTGTGTGTGTGTGTTGTCGGTGTGTGTGTGTTGTGTGTGTGTGTGTTGTCGGTGTGTGTGTGTGTGTGTGTTGTCGGTGTGTGTGTGTGTGTGTGTGTTGTCGATGTGTGTGAGTGTGTGTTGTCGGTGTGTGTGTGTGTGTTGTGTGTGTGTGTGTTGTCGGTGTGTGTGTGTGTGTGTTGTCGGTGTGTGTGTGTGTGTGTGTTGTCGGCGTGTGTGTGTTATCGGTGTGTGTGTGTGTTGTCGGTGTGTGTGTGTGTGTGTGTTGTCGGTGTGTGTGTGTGTGTTGTGTGTGTGTGTGTTGTCGGTGTGTGTGTGCGTGTGTTGTCGGTGTGTGTGTGTGTGTTGTCAGTGTGTGTGTGTGTGTGTGTTGTCGGTGTGTGTGTGTGTGTTGTCTGTGTGTGTGTGTGTGTTGTCGGTGTTTATGTGTTGTCGGTGTGTGTGTGTTTGTGTTGTCGGTGTGTGTGTTGTCGGTGTGTGTGTGTGTTGTCGGTGTGTGTGTGTGTGTGTTGTCGGTGTGTGTGTGTGTGTGTTGTCGGTGTGTGTGTGTGTGTGTGTTGTCGTTTAATGTGTGTTGTCGGTGTTTGTGTGTGTGTGTTGTCGCTGTGTTGTCGGTGTGTGTGTGTGTGTGTTGTCGGTGTGTGTGTGTGTGTGTGTTGTCGGTGTGTGTGTGTGTTGTCGGTGTGTGTGTGTTGTAGGTGTGTCTGTGTGTGTGTTGTCGGTTTGTGTGTGTGTGTGTTGTCGGTGTGTGTGTGTGTGTTGTCGGTGTGTGTGTGTGTTGTCGGTGTGTGTGTGTGTTGTCGGTGTGTGTGTGTGTGTGTGTGTGTGTGTGTGTGTTGTCGGTGTGTGTGTGTGTTGTCGGTGTGTGTGTGTTGTCGGTGTGTGTGTGTGTGTGTGTGTGTGTGTTGTCGGTGTGTGTGTGTAGTCGGTGTGTGTGTGTGTGTGTGTTGTCGGTGTGTGTGTGTGTGTTGTCGGTTTGTGTGTGTGTGTGTTGTCGGTGTGTGTGTGTGTGTGTTGTCGGTGTGTGTGTGTGTTGTCGGTGTGTGTGTGTTGTGTGTGTGTGTGTTGTCGGTGTGTGTGTGTGTTGTCGGTGTGTGTGTGTGTGTGTGTGTGTTGTCGGTGTGTGTGTGTAGTCGGTGTGTGTGTGTGTGTGTGTTGTCGGTGTGTGTGTGTGTGTTGTCGATGTGTGTGAGTGTGTGTTGTCGGTGTGTGTGTGTGTGTGTGTTGTCGGTGTGTGTGTGTGTGTGTTGTCGGTGTGTGTGTGTTGTCGGTGTGTGTGTGTGTGTGTTGTCGGTGTGTGTGTGTGTGTGTTGTCAGTGTGTGTGTGTGTGTGTGTGTTGTCGGTGTGTGTGTGTGTGTTGTCGGTGTGTGTGTGTGTTGTCGGTGTGTGTGTGTTGTGTGTGTGTGTGTTGTCGGTGTGTGTGTGTGTTGTCGGTGTGTGTGTGTGTGTGTGTGTTGTCGGTGTGTGTGTGTAGTCGGTGTGTGTGTGTGTGTGTTGTCGGTGTGTGTGTTTGTGTGTGTGTTGTCGATGTGTGTGAGTGTGTGTTGTCGGTGTGTGTGTGTGTGTTGTGTGTGTGTGTGTTGTCGGTGTGTGTGTGTGTTGTCGGTGTGTGTGTGTGTGTTGTCGGTGTGTGTGTGTGTGTGTGTGTTGTCGGTGTGTGTGTGTGTTGTGTGTGTGTGTGTTGTCGGTGTGTGTGTGTGTGTTGTCGGTGTGTGTGTGTGTGTTGTCGGTGTGTGTGTGTGTGTGTGTTGTCGGTGTGTGTGTGTGTGTGTTGTCGGTGTGTGTGTGTTATCGGTGTGTGTGTGTTGTCGGTGTGTGTGTGTCTGTGTGTGTGTGTGTGTTGTCGGTGTGTGTGTGTGTGTGTTGTCGGTGTGTGTGTGTGTGTTGTCGGTGTGTGTGTTGTCGGTGTGTGCGTGTGTGTGTTGTCGGTGTGTTGTCGGTGTGTGTGTGTGTGTGTTGTCGGTGTGTGTGTGTGTGTGTTGTCGGTGTGTGTGTGTGTGTTGTGTGTGTGTTGATGGTGTGTGTGTGTGTGTGTTGTCGGTGTGTGTGTGTGTGTTGTCGGTGTGTGTGTGTTGTTGGTGTTTGTGTGTGTGTGTTATCGGTGGGTTGTCGGTGTGTGTGTGTGTGTGTTGTCGGTGTGTGTGTGTGTGTGTGTGTTGTCGGTGTGTGTGTGTGTGTTGTCGGTGTGTGTGTGTTGTCGGTGTGTGTGTGTGTTGTTGGTGTGTGTGTGTGTGTTGTCGGTGTGTGTGTGTGTGTTGTCAGTGTGTGTGTGTGTGTGTGTGTTGTCGGTGTGTGTGTGTGTGTGTGTGTGTTGCCGGTGTGTGTGTGTGTGTGTTGTCGGTGTGTGTGTGTGTTGTCGTTGTGTGTGTGTGTGTGTGTTGTCGGTGTGTTTGTGTGTGTCTGTTGTCGGTGTGTGTGAGTGTGTGTTGTCGGTGTGTGTGTGTGTGTTGTGTGTGTGTGTGTTGTCGGTGTGTGTGTGTTGTCGGTGTGTGTGTGTGTGTGTGTTGTCGGTGTGTTTGTGTGTGTGTGTTGTCGGTGTGTGTGAGTGTGTGTTGTCGGTGTGTGTGTGTTGTGTGTGTGTGTGTTGTCGGTGTGTGTGTGTGTGTTGTCGGTGTGTGTGTGTGTTGTCAGTGTGTGTGTGTGTGTGTGTGTTGTCGGTGTGTGTGTGTGTGTGTGTGTTGTCTGTGTGTGTGTGTGTGTTGTGTGTGTGTGTTGTCGGTGTGTGTGTGTGTGTGTGTTGTCGGTGTGTGTGTGTGTGTGTGTTGTCGGTGTGTGTGTGTTGTCGGTGTGTGTGTGTGTGTTGTGTGTGTGTGTGTTGTCGGTGTGTGTGTGTGTTGTCGGTGTGTGTGTGTGTGTGTGTGTTGTCGGTGTGTGTGTGTGTTGTCGGTGTGTGTGTGTGTGTTGTGTGTGTGTGTGTTGTCGGTGTGTGTGTGTGTGTTGTCGGTGTGTGTGTGTGTGTGTTGTCGGTGTGTGTGTGTTGTCGGTGTGTGTGTGTGTGTGTTGTCGATGTGTGTGTGTGTGTTGTCGGTGTGTGTGTGTGTGTGTGTGTGTGTGTTGTCAGTGTGTGTGTGTGTGTGTGTTGTCGGTGTGTGTGTGTGTGTGTGTGTGTGTGTGTTGTCGGTGTGTGTGTTGTCGGTGTGTGTGTGTGTGTGTTGTCGGTGTGTGTGTGTTGTCGGTGTGTGTGTGTGTGTGTTGTCGGTGTGTGTGTGTGTTGTCGGTGTGTGTGTGTGTGTGTGTGTTGTCGGTGTGTGTGTGTTATCGGTGTGTGTGTGTGTTGTCGGTGTGTGTGTGTGTGTGTGTGTGTGTGTTGTCGGTGTGTGTGTGTGTTGTCTGTGTGTGTGTGTGTGTGTGTTGTCGGTGTTTATGTGTTGTCGGTGTGTGTGTGTTTGTGTTGTCGGTGTGTGTGTGTGTGTGTTGTCGGTGTGTGTGTGTGTGTGTTGTCGGTGTGTGTGTGTGTGTTGTCGGTGTGTGTGTGTGTGTGTGTGTGTTGTCGGTGTGTGTGTGTGTGTTGTCGGTTTGTGTGTGTGTGTTGTCGGTGTGTGTGTGTGTGTTGTCGGTGTGTGTGTGTGTGTGTTGTCGGTGTGTGTGTGTGTGTGTGTGTTGTCGGTGTGTGTGTGTGTTGTCGGTGTGTGTGTGTGTGTGTGTTGTCGGTGTGTGTGTGTTGTCGGTGTGTGTGTGTGTGTTGTCGGTGTGTGTGTGTGTGTGTGTGTTGTCGATGTGTGTGAGTGTGTGTTGTCGGTTTGTGTGAGTGTGTGTTGTCGGTGTGTGTGTGTTGTGTGTGTGTGTGTTGTCGGTGTGTGTGTGTGTGTTGTCGGTGTGTGTGTGTGTTGTCAGTGTGTGTGTGTGTGTGTGTGTGTTGTCGGTGTGTGTGTGTGTGTGTGTGTTGTCTGTGTGTGTGTGTGTGTTGTGTGTGTGTGTTGTCGGTGTGTGTGTGTGTGTGTGTTGTCGGTGTGTGTGTGTGTGTGTGTTGTCGGTGTGTGTGTGTTGTCGGTGTGTGTGTGTGTGTTGTGTGTGTGTGTGTTGTCGGTGTGTGTGTGTGTTGTCGGTGTGTGTGTGTGTGTGTGTTGTCGGTGTGTGTGTGTGTTGTCGGTGTGTGTGTGTGTGTTGTGTGTGTGTGTGTTGTCGGTGTGTGTGTGTGTGTTGTCGGTGTGTGTGTGTGTGTGTTGTCGGTGTGTGTGTGTTGTCGGTGTGTGTGTGTGTGTGTTGTCGATGTGTGTGTGTGTGTTGTCGGTGTGTGTGTGTGTGTGTGTGTGTGTTGTCAGTGTGTGTGTGTGTGTGTGTTGTCGGTGTGTGTGTGTGTGTGTGTGTGTGTGTTGTCGGTGTGTGTGTTGTCGGTGTGTGTGTGTGTGTGTTGTCGGTGTGTGTGTGTTGTCGGTGTGTGTGTGTGTGTGTTGTCGGTGTGTGTGTGTGTTGTCGGTGTGTGTGTGTGTGTGTGTGTTGTCGGTGTGTGTGTGTTATCGGTGTGTGTGTGCGTTGTCGGTGTGTGTGTGTGTGTGTGTGTGTGTGTTGTCGGTGTGTGTGTGTGTTGTCTGTGTGTGTGTGTGTGTGTGTTGTCGGTGTTTATGTGTTGTCGGTGTGTGTGTGTTTGTGTTGTCGGTGTGTGTGTGTGTGTGTTGTCGGTGTGTGTGTGTGTGTGTTGTCGGTGTGTGTGTGTGTGTTGTCGGTCTGTGTGTGTGTGTGTGTGTTGTCGGTGTGTGTGTGTGTGTTGTCGGTTTGTGTGTGTGTGTTGTCGGTGTGTGTGTGTGTGTTGTCGGTGTGTGTGTGTGTGTGTTGTCAGTGTGTGTGTGTGTGTGTGTTGTCGGTGTGTGTGTGTTTATGTGTTGTCGGTGTGTGTGTGTGTGTGTTGTCGGTGTGTGTGTGTGTGTGTGTGTTGTCGGTGTGTGTGTGTGTTGTCGGTGTGTGTGTGTGTGTGTGTTGTCGGTGTGTGTGTGTTGTCGGTGTGTGTGTGTGTGTTGTCGGTGTGTGTGTGTGTGTGTGTGTTGTCGATGTGTGTGAGTGTGTGTTGTCGGTGTGTGTGTGTGTGTTGTGTGTGTGTGTGTTGTCGGTGTGTGTGTGCGTGTGTTGTCGGTGTGTGTGTGTGTGTTGTCGGTGTGTGTGTGTGTGTGTGTTGTCGGTGTGTGTGTGTGTGTTGTCGGTGTGTGTGTGTGTGTGTTGTCGGTGTGTGTGTGTTATCGGTGTGTGTGTTGTCGGTGTGTGTGTGTGTGTGTGTGTGTGTTGTCGGTGTGTGTGTGTGTGTTGTCGGTGTGTGTGTGTTGTCGGTGTGTGTGTTGTCGGTGTGTGCGTGTGTGTGTTGTCGGTGTGTTGTCGGTGTGTGTGTGTGTGTGTTGTCGGTGTGTGTGTGTGTGTGTGTTGTCGGTGTGTGTGTGTGTGTGTTGTCGGTGTGTGTGTGTGTGTGTGTGTTGTGTGTGTATGTGTTGATGGTGTGTGTGTATGTGTGTTGTCGGTGTGTGTGTGTGTGTGTGTTGTCGGTGTGTGTGTGTTGTCAGTGTTTGTGTGTGCATTGTCGTTGTGTGTGTGTGTGTGTTGTCGGTGTGTGTGTGTGTGTTGTCGGTGTGTGTGTGTTGTCGGTGTGTGTGTGTGTGTTGTCGGTGTGTGTGTGTTGTTGGTGTTTGTGTGTGTGTGTTATCGGTGGGTTGTCGGTGTGTGTGTGTGTGTGTTGTCGGTGTGTGTGTGTGTGTGTGTGTTGTCGGTGTGTGTGTGTGTGTTGTCGGTGTGTGTGTGTTGTCGGTGTGTGTGTGTGTTGTTGGTGTGTGTGTGTGTGTTGTCGGTGTGTGTGTGTGTGTTGTCAGTGTGTGTGTGTGTGTGTGTTGTCGGTGTGTGTGTGTGTGTGTGTGTGTTGCCGGTGTGTGTGTGTGTGTGTTGTCGGTGTGTGTGTGTGTTGTCGTTGTGTGTGTGTGTGTGTGTTGTCGGTGTGTTTGTGTGTGTCTGTTGTCGGTGTGTGTGAGTGTGTGTTGTCGGTGTGTGTGTGTGTGTTGTGTGTGTGTGTGTTGTCGGTGTGTGTGTGTGTTGTCGGTGTGTGTGTGTGTGTGTGTTGTCGGTGTGTTTGTGTGTGTGTGTTGTCGGTGTGTGTGAGTGTGTGTTGTCGGTGTGTGTGTGTTGTGTGTGTGTGTGTTGTCGGTGTGTGTGTGTGTGTTGTCGGTGTGTGTGTGTGTTGTCAGTGTGTGTGTGTGTGTGTGTGTTGTCGGTGTGTGTGTGTGTGTGTGTGTTGTCTGTGTGTGTGTGTGTGTTGTGTGTGTGTGTTGTCGGTGTGTGTGTGTGTGTGTGTTGTCGGTGTGTGTGTGTGTGTGTGTTGTCGGTGTGTGTGTGTTGTCGGTGTGTGTGTGTGTGTTGTGTGTGTGTGTGTTGTCGGTGTGTGTGTGTGTTGTCGGTGTGTGTGTGTGTGTGTGTGTTGTCGGTGTGTGTGTGTGTTGTCGGTGTGTGTGTGTGTGTTGTGTGTGTGTGTGTTGTCGGTGTGTGTGTGTGTGTTGTCGGTGTGTGTGTGTGTGTGTTGTCGGTGTGTGTGTGTTGTCGGTGTGTGTGTGTGTGTGTTGTCGATGTGTGTGTGTGTGTTGTCGGTGTGTGTGTGTGTGTGTGTGTGTGTGTGTTGTCAGTGTGTGTGTGTGTGTGTGTTGTCGGTGTGTGTGTGTGTGTGTGTGTGTGTGTGTGTTGTCGGTGTGTGTGTTGTCGGTGTGTGTGTGTGTGTTGTCGGTGTGTGTGTGTTGTCGGTGTGTGTGTGTGTGTGTTGTCGGTGTGTGTGTGTGTTGTCGGTGTGTGTGTGTGTGTGTGTGTTGTCGGTGTGTGTGTGTTATCGGTGTGTGTGTGTGTTGTCGGTGTGTGTGTGTGTGTGTGTGTGTGTGTTGTCGGTGTGTGTGTGTGTTGTCTGTGTGTGTGTGTGTGTGTGTTGTCGGTGTTTATGTGTTGTCGGTGTGTGTGTGTTTGTGTTGTCGGTGTGTGTGTGTGTGTGTTGTCGGTGTGTGTGTGTGTGTGTTGTCGGTGTGTGTGTGTGTGTTGTCGGTGTGTGTGTGTGTGTGTGTGTGTGTTGTCGGTGTGTGTGTGTGTGTTGTCGGTTTGTGTGTGTGTGTTGTCGGTGTGTGTGTGTGTGTTGTCGGTGTGTGTGTGTGTGTGTTGTCGGTGTGTGTGTGTGTGTGTGTGTTGTCGGTGTGTGTGTGTGTTGTCGGTGTGTGTGTGTGTGTGTGTTGTCGGTGTGTGTGTGTTGTCGGTGTGTGTGTGTGTGTTGTCGGTGTGTGTGTGTGTGTGTGTGTTGTCGATGTGTGTGAGTGTGTGTTGTCGGTGTGTGTGAGTGTGTGTTGTCGGTGTGTGTGTGTTGTGTGTGTGTGTGTTGTCGGTGTGTGTGTGTGTGTTGTCGGTGTGTGTGTGTGTTGTCAGTGTGTGTGTGTGTGTGTGTGTTGTCGGTGTGTGTGTGTGTGTGTGTGTTGTCTGTGTGTGTGTGTGTGTTGTGTGTGTGTGTTGTCGGTGTGTGTGTGTGTGTGTGTTGTCGGTGTGTGTGTGTGTGTGTGTTGTCGGTGTGTGTGTGTTGTCGGTGTGTGTGTGTGTGTTGTGTGTGTGTGTGTTGTCGGTGTGTGTGTGTGTTGTCGGTGTGTGTGTGTGTGTGTGTTGTCGGTGTGTGTGTGTGTTGTCGGTGTGTGTGTGTGTGTTGTGTGTGTGTGTGTTGTCGGTGTGTGTGTGTGTGTTGTCGGTGTGTGTGTGTGTGTGTTGTCGGTGTGTGTGTGTTGTCGGTGTGTGTGTGTGTGTGTTGTCGATGTGTGTGTGTGTGTTGTCGGTGTGTGTGTGTGTGTGTGTGTGTGTGTGTTGTCAGTGTGTGTGTGTGTGTGTGTTGTCGGTGTGTGTGTGTGTGTGTTGTCAGTGTGTGTGTGTGTGTGTGTTTATGTGTTGTCGGTGTGTGTGTGTGTGTGTTGTCGGTGTGTGTGTGTGTGTGTGTGTTGTCGGTGTGTGTGTGTGTTGTCGGTGTGTGTGTGTGTGTGTGTTGTCGGTGTGTGTGTGTTGTCGGTGTGTGTGTGTGTGTTGTCGGTGTGTGTGTGTGTGTGTGTGTTGTCGATGTGTGTGAGTGTGTGTTGTCGGTGTGTGTGTGTGTGTTGTGTGTGTGTGTGTTGTCGGTGTGTGTGTGCGTGTGTTGTCGGTGTGTGTGTGTGTGTTGTCGGTGTGTGTGTGTGTGTGTGTTGTCGGTGTGTGTGTGTGTGTTGTCGGTGTGTGTGTGTGTGTGTTGTCGGTGTGTGTGTGTTATCGGTGTGTGTGTTGTCGGTGTGTGTGTGTGTGTGTGTGTGTGTTGTCGGTGTGTGTGTGTGTGTGTTGTCGGTGTGTGTGTGTTGTCGGTGTGTGTGTTGTCGGTGTGTGCGTGTGTGTGTTGTCGGTGTGTTGTCGGTGTGTGTGTGTGTGTTGTCGGTGTGTGTGTGTGTGTGTGTTGTCGGTGTGTGTGTGTGTGTGTTGTCGGTGTGTGTGTGTGTGTGTTGTGTGTGTATGTGTTGATGGTGTGTGTGTATGTGTGTTGTCGGTGTGTGTGTGTGTGTGTGTTGTCGGTGTGTGTGTGTTGTCAGTGTTTGTGTGTGCATTGTCGTTGTGTGTGTGTGTGTGTTGTCGGTGTGTGTGTGTGTGTTGTCGGTGTGTGTGTGTTGTCGGTGTGTGTGTGTGTGTGTGTTGTTGGTGTGTGTGTGTGTGTGTTGTCGGTGTGTGTGTGTGTGTTGTCAGTGTGTGTGTGTGTGTGTGTGTTGTCGGTGTGTGTGTGTGTGTGTGTGTGTGTGTGTGTGTGTTGCCGGTGTGTGTGTGTGTGTTGTCGGTGTGTGTGTGTGTGTGTTGTCGGTGTGTGTGTGTGTTTGTGTTGTCGGTGTGTGTGTGTGTGTTGTCGGTGTGTGTGTGTGTGTTGTCGGTGTGTGTGGGTGTGTTGTCGGTGTGTGTGTGTGTTGTCGGTGTGTGTGTGTGTGTTGTCAGTGTGTGTGTGTGTGTGTGTTGTCGGTGTGTGTGTGTTTATGTGTTGTCGGTGTGTGTGTGTGTTGTCGGTGTGTGTGTGTGTGTGTGTTGTCGGTGTGTGTGTGTTGTCGGTGTGTGTGGGTGTGTTGTCGGTGTGTGTGTGTGTTGTCGGTGTGTGTGTGTGTGTTGTCAGTGTGTGTGTGTGTGTGTGTTGTCGGTGTGTGTGTGTTTATGTGTTGTCGGTGTGTGTGTGTGTTGTCGGTGTGTGTGTGTGTGTGTTGTCGGTGTGTGTGTGTGTGTGTTGTCAGTGTGTGTGTGTGTGTGTTGTCGGTGTGTGTGTGTGTGTTGTGTGTGTGTGTGTTGTCGGTGTGTGTGTGTGTGTGTTGTCGGTGTGTGTGTGTGTGTGTGTTGTCGGTGTGTGTGTGTGTGTGTGTTGTCGATGTGTGTGAGTGTGTGTTGTCGGTGTGTGTGTGTGTGTTGTGTGTGTGTGTGTTGTCGGTGTGTGTGTGCGTGTGTTGTCGGTGTGTGTGTGTGTTGTCGGTGTGTGTGTGTGTGTGTGTTGTCGGTGTGTGTGTGTGTGTGTTGTCGGTTTGTGTGTGTGTGTTGTCGGTGTGTGTGTGTTGTCGGTGTGTGTGTGTGTGTGTGTTGTTGGTGTGTGTGTGTGTGTGTTGTCGGTGTGTGTGTGTGTGTTGTCAGTGTGTGTGTGTGTGTGTGTTGTCGGTGTGTGTGTGTGTGTGTGTGTGTGTGTGTGTTGCCGGTGTGTGTGTGTGTGTTGTCGGTGTGTGTGTGTGTGTGTTGTCGGTGTGTGTGTGTGTTTGTGTTGTCGGTGTGTGTGTGTGTGTGTGTGTGTGTGTTGTCGGTGTGTGTGTGTGTGTTGTCGGTGTGTGTGTGTGTGTGTTGTCAGTGTGTGTGTGTGTGTGTTGTCGGTGTGTGTGTGTGTGTGTGTTGTCGGTGTGTGTGTGTGTGTTGTCGGTGTGTGTGGGTGTGTTGTCGGTGTGTGTGTGTGTTGTCGGTGTGTGTGTGTGTTGTCAGTGTGTGTGTGTGTGTGTGTTGTCGGTGTGTGTGTGTTTATGTGTTGTCGGTGTGTGTGTGTGTTGTCGGTGTGTGTGTGTGTGTGTGTTGTCGGTGTGTGTGTGTGTGTGTTGTCAGTGTGTGTGTGTGTGTGTGTTGTCGGTGTGTGTGTGTGTGTTGTGTGTGTGTGTGTTGTCGGTGTGTGTGTGTGTGTGTTGTCGGTGTGTGTGTGTGTGTGTGTTGTCGGTGTGTGTGTGTGTGTGTGTTGTCGATGTGTGTGAGTGTGTGTTGTCGGTGTGTGTGTGTGTGTTGTGTGTGTGTGTGTTGTCGGTGTGTGTGTGCGTGTGTTGTCGGTGTGTGTGTGTGTGTTGTCGGTGTGTGTGTGTGTGTGTGTTGTCGGTGTGTGTGTGTGTGTTGTCGGTGTGTGTGTGTGTGTGTTGTCGGTGTGTGTGTGTTATCGGTGTGTGTGTTGTCGGTGTGTGTGTGTGTGTGTGTGTGTTGTCGGTGTGTGTGTGTGTGTGTTGTCGGTGTGTGTGTGTGTGTGTTGTCAGTGTGTGTGTGTGTGTGTTGTCGGTGTGTGTGTGTGTGTGTGTTGTCGGTGTGTGTGTGTGTGTTGTCGGTGTGTGTGGGTGTGTTGTCGGTGTGTGTATGTGTTGTCGGTGTGTGTGTGTGTGTGTTGTCAGTGTGTGTGTGTGTGTGTGTTGTCGGTGTGTGTGTGTTTATGTGTTGTCGGTGTGTGTGTGTGTTGTCGGTGTGTGTGTGTGTGTGTGTTGTCGGTGTGTGTGTGTGTGTGTTGTCAGTGTGTGTGTGTGTGTGTGTGTGTGTGTGTGTTTGTGTTGTCGGTGTGTGTGTGTGTGTGTGTGTGTGTGTTGTCGGTGTGTGTGTGTGTGTTGTCGGTGTGTGTGTGTGTGTGTTGTCAGTGTGTGTGTGTGTGTGTTGTCGGTGTGTGTGTGTGTGTGTGTTGTCGGTGTGTGTGTGTGTGTTGTCGGTGTGTGTGGGTGTGTTGTCGGTGTGTGTGTGTGTTGTCGGTGTGTGTGTGTGTGTTGTCAGTGTGTGTGTGTGTGTGTGTGTTGTCGGTGTGTGTGTGTTTATGTGTTGTCGGTGTGTGTGTGTGTTGTCGGTGTGTGTGTGTGTGTGTGTTGTCGGTGTGTGTGTGTGTGTTGTCGGTGTGTGTTTGTGTGTTGTCGGTGTGTGTGTGTGTGTGTGTTGTCGGTGTGTGTGTGTGTGTGTGTTGTCAGTGTGTGTGTGTGTGTGTGTTGTCGGTGTGTGTGTGTGTGTTGTGTGTGTGTGTGTTGTCGGTGTGTGTGTGTGTGTGTTGTCGGGGTGTGTGTGTGTGTGTTGTGTGTGTGTGTGTGTGTGTGTGTGTGTGTGTGTGTGTGTGTGTGTGTGTGTTGTCGGTGTGTGTGTGTTGTGTGTGTGTGTGTTGTCGGTGTGTGTGTGTGTGTGTGTTGTCGGTGTGTGTGTGTGTGTGTGTGTTGTCGATGTGTGTGAGTGTGTGTTGTCGGTGTGTGTGTGTGTGTTGTGTGTGTGTGTGTTGTCGGTGTGTGTGTGTGTGTGTTGTCGGTGTGTGTGTGTGTGTGTGTTGTCGGTGTGTGTGTGTTATCGGTGTGTGTGTGTGTTGTCGGTGTGTGTGTGTGTGTGTGTTGTCGGTGTGTGTGTGTGTGTTGTGTGTGTGTGTGTTGTTGGTGTGTGTGTGCGTGTGTTGTCGGTGTGTGTGTGTGTGTTGTCAGTGTGTGTGTGTGTGTGTGTTGTCGGTGTGTGTGTGTGTGTTGTGTGTGTGTGTGTTGTCGGTGTGTGTGTGTGTGTGTTGTCGGTGTGTGTGTGTGTGTGTGTTGTCGGTGTGTGTGTGTGTGTGTGTTGTCGATGTGTGTGAGTGTGTGTTGTCGGTGTGTGTGTGTGTGTTGTGTGTGTGTGTGTTGTCGGTGTGTGTGTGCGTGTGTTGTCGGTGTGTGTGTGTGTGTTGTCGGTGTGTGTGTGTGTGTGTGTTGTCGGTGTGTGTGTGTGTGTTGTCGGTGTGTGTGTGTGTGTGTTGTCGGTGTGTGTGTGTTATCGGTGTGTGTGTTGTCGGTGTGTGTGTGTGTGTGTGTTGTCGGTGTGTGTGTGTGTGTGTTGTCGGTGTGTGTGTGTGTGTGTTGTCAGTGTGTGTGTGTGTGTGTGTTGTCGGTGTGTGTGTGTGTGTGTGTTGTCGGTGTGTGTGTGTGTGTTGTCGGTGTGTGTGGGTGTGTTGTCGGTGTGTGTGTGTGTTGTCGGTGTGTGTGTGTGTGTGTTGTCAGTGTGTGTGTGTGTGTGTGTTGTCGGTGTGTGTGTGTTTATGTGTTGTCGGTGTGTGTGTGTGTTGTCGGTGTGTGTGTGTGTGTGTGTTGTCGGTGTGTGTGTGTGTGTGTTGTCAGTGTGTGTGTGTGTGTGTGTTGTCGGTGTGTGTGTGTGTGTTGTGTGTGTGTGTGTTGTCGGTGTGTGTGTGTGTGTGTTGTCGGTGTGTGTGTGTGTGTGTGTTGTCGGTGTGTGTGTGTGTGTGTGTTGTCGATGTGTGTGAGTGTGTGTTGTCGGTGTGTGTGTGTGTGTTGTGTGTGTGTGTGTTGTCGGTGTGTGTGTGTGTGTGTTGTCGGTGTTTGTGTGTGTTGTCGGTGTGTGTGTGTGTGTGTTGTGTGTGTGTGTGTTGATGGTGTGTGTGTATGTGTGTTGTCGGTGTGTGTGTGTGTGTGTGTGTTGTCGGTGTGTTGTGTGTTGTCGGTGTTTGTGTGTGTGTTGTCGGTGTGTGTGTGTGTGTTGTCGGTGTGTGTGTGTGTGTGTGGTCGGTGTGTGTGTGTTGTCGGTGTGTGTGTGTGTGTGTGTTGTTGGTGTGTGTGTGTGTGTTGTCGGTGTGTGTGTGTGTGTTGTCAGTGTGTGTGTGTGAGTGTGTTGTCGGTGTGTGTGTGTGTGTGTGTGTGGTGTGTGTGTGTGTGTTGCCGGTGTGTGTGTGTGTTGTCGGTGTGTGTGTGTGTGTGTTGTCGGTGTGTGTGTGTGTTTGTGTTGTCGGTGTGTGTGTGTGTGTGTGTGTGTGTGTGTGTGTGTGTTGTCGGTGTGTGGTGTGTGTGTGTGTGTGTGTGTGTGTGTGTTGTCGGTGTGTGTGTGTGTGTGTTGTCGGTGTGTGTGTGTGTGTGTTGTCGGTGTGTGTGTGTGTTGTCGGTGTGTGTGTGTGTGTTGTCAGTGTGTGTGTGTGTGTGTGTGTTGTCGGTGTGTGTGTGTTTATGTGTTGTCGGTGTGTGTGTGTGTTGTCGGTGTGTGTGTGTGTGTGTTGTCGGTGTGTGTGTGTGTGTTGTCGGTGTGTGTGTGTGTGTGTGTTGTCGGTGTGTGTGTGTGTGTGTTGTCGGTGTGTGTGTGTGTGTGTGTTGTCGGTGTGTGTGTGTGTGTTGTCGATGTTTGTGTGTGTTGTCGGTGTGTGTGTGTGTGTGTTGTGTGTGTGTGTGTTGATGGTGTGTGTGTATGTGTGTTGTCGGTGTGTGTGTGTGTGTTGTGTGTGTGTGTGTTGTCGGTGTGTGTGTGTGTGTGTTGTCGGTGTTTGTGTGTGTTGTCGGTGTGTGTGTGTGTGTGTTGTGTGTGTGTGTGTTGATGGTGTGTGTGTATGTGTGTTGTCGGTGTGTGTGTGTGTGTGTGTGTTGTCGGTGTGTGTGTGTTGTCGGTGTTTGTGTGTGTGTTGTCGGTGTGTGTGTGTGTGTTGTCGGTGTGTGTGTGTGTGTGTGGTCGGTGTGTGTGTGTTGTCGGTGTGTGTGTGTGTGTGTGTGTTGTTGGTGTGTGTGTGTGTGTTGTCGGTGTGTGTGTGTGTGTTGTCAGTGTGTGTGTGTGAGTGTGTTGTCGGTGTGTGTGTGTGTGTGTGTGTGTGTGTGTGTGTGTGTGTTGCCGGTGTGTGTGTGTGTTGTCGGTGTGTGTGTGTGTGTGTTGTCGGTGTGTGTGTGTGTTTGTGTTGTCGGTTTGTGTGTGTGTGTGTGTGTGTGTGTGTGTGTGTGTGTTGTCGGTGTGTGTGTGTGTGTTGTCGGTGTGTGTGTGTGTGTGTGTTGTCGGTGTGTGTGTGTGTGTGTTGTCAGTGTGTGTGTGTGTGTGTTGTCGGTGTGTGTGTGTGTGTGTGTTGTCGGTGTGTGTGTGTGTGTTGTCGGTGTGTGTGGGTGTGTTGTCGGTGTGTGTGTGTGTTGTCGGTGTGTGTGTGTGTGTTGTCAGTGTGTGTGTGTGTGTGTGTGTTGTCGGTGTGTGTGTGTTTATGTGTTGTCGGTGTGTGTGTGTGTTGTCGGTGTGTGTGTGTGTGTGTTGTCGGTGTGTGTGTGTGTGTTGTCGGTGTGTGTTTGTGTGTTGTCGGTGTGTGTGTGTGTGTGTGTTGTCGGTGTGTGTGTGTGTGTGTGTTGTCAGTGTGTGTGTGTGTGTGTGTTGTCGGTGTGTGTGTGTGTGTTGTGTGTGTGTGTGTTGTCGGTGTGTGTGTGTGTGTGTTGTCGGGGTGTGTGTGTGTGTGTTGTGTGTGTGTGTGTGTGTGTGTGTGTGTGTGTGTGTGTGTGTGTGTGTGTGTGTTGTCGGTGTGTGTGTGTTGTGTGTGTGTGTGTGTTGTCGGTGTGTGTGTGTGTGTGTGTTGTCGGTGTGTGTGTGTGTGTGTGTGTTGTCGATGTGTGTGAGTGTGTGTTGTCGGTGTGTGTGTGTGTGTTGTGTGTGTGTGTGTTGTCGGTGTGTGTGTGTGTGTGTTGTCGGTGTGTGTGTGTGTGTGTGTTGTCGGTGTGTGTGTGTTATCGGTGTGTGTGTGTGTTGTCGGTGTGTGTGTGTGTGTGTGTTGTCGGTGTGTGTGTGTGTGTTGTGTGTGTGTGTGTTGTCGGTGTGTGTGTGCGTGTGTTGTCGGTGTGTGTGTGTGTGTTGTCAGTGTGTGTGTGTGTGTGTGTTGTCGGTGTGTGTGTGTGTGTTGTGTGTGTGTGTGTTGTCGGTGTGTGTGTGTGTGTGTTGTCGGTGTGTGTGTGTGTGTGTGTTGTCGGTGTGTGTGTGTGTGTGTGTTGTCGATGTGTGTGAGTGTGTGTTGTCGGTGTGTGTGTGTGTTGTGTGTGTGTGTGTTGTCGGTGTGTGTGTGCGTGTGTTGTCGGTGTGTGTGTGTGTGTTGTCGGTGTGTGTGTGTGTGTGTGTTGTCGGTGTGTGTGTGTGTGTTGTCGGTGTGTGTGTGTGTGTGTTGTCGGTGTGTGTGTGTTATCGGTGTGTGTGTTGTCGGTGTGTGTGTGTGTGTGTGTGTGTTGTCGGTGTGTGTGTGTGTGTGTTGTCGGTGAGTGTGTGTGTTGTCAGTGTGTGTGTGTGTGTGTGTTGTCGGTGTGTGTGTGTGTGTGTGTTGTCGGTGTGTGTGTGTGTGTTGTCGGTGTGTGTGGGTGTGTTGTCGGTGTGTGTGTGTGTTGTCGGTGTGTGTGTGTGTGTGTTGTCAGTGTGTGTGTGTGTGTGTGTTGTCGGTGTGTGTGTGTTTATGTGTTGTCGGTGTGTGTGTGTGTTGTCGGTGTGTGTGTGTGTGTGTGTTGTCGGTGTGTGTGTGTGTGTGTTGTCAGTGTGTGTGTGTGTGTGTGTTGTCGGTGTGTGTGTGTGTGTTGTTTGTGTGTGTGTTGTCGGTGTGTGTGTGTGTGTGTTGTCGGTGTGTGTGTGTGTGTGTGTTGTCGGTGTGTGTGTGTGTGTGTGTTGTCGATGTGTGTGAGTGTGTGTTGTCGGTGTGTGTGTGTGTGTTGTGTGTGTGTGTGTTGTCGGTGTGTGTGTGTGTGTGTTGTCGGTGTTTGTGTGTGTTGTCGGTGTGTGTGTGTGTGTGTGTTGTGTGTGTGTGTGTTGATGGTGTGTGTGTATGTGTGTTGTCGGTGTGTGTGTGTGTGTGTGTGTTGTCGGTGTGTTGTGTGTTGTCGGTGTTTGTGTGTGTGTTGTCGGTGTGTGTGTGTGTGTTGTCGGTGTGTGTGTGTGTGTGTGGTCGGTGTGTGTGTGTTGTCGGTGTGTGTGTGTGTGTTGTTGGTGTGTGTGTGTGTGTTGTCGGTGTGTGTGTGTGTGTTGTCAGTGTGTGTGTGTGAGTGTGTTGTCGGTGTGTGTGTGTGTGTGTGTGTGTGTGTGTGTGTGTGTGTGTGTTGCCGGTGTGTGTGTGTGTTGTCGGTGTGTGTGTGTGTGTGTTGTCGGTGTGTGTGTGTGTTTGTGTTGTCGGTGTGTGTGTGTGTGTGTGTGTGTGTGTGTGTGTTGTCGGTGTGTGTGTGTGTGTTGTCGGTGTGTGTGTGTGTGTGTGTTGTCGGTGTGTGTGTGTGTGTGTTGTCAGTGTGTGTGTGTGTGTGTTGTCGGTGTGTGTGTGTGTTGTGTGTGTGTGTGTTGTCGGTGTGTGTGTGTGTGTGTTGTCGGTGTGTGTGTGTGTGTGTGTTGTCGGTGTGTGTGTGTGTGTTGTCGATGTGTGTGAGTGTGTGTTGTCGGTGTGTGTGTGTGTGTTGTGTGTGTGTGTGTGTTGTCGGTGTGTGTGTGTGTGTGTGTTGTCGGTGTGTGTGTGTGTGTTGTCGGTGTGTGTGTGTGTGTGTTGTCGGTGTGTGTGTGTTATCGGTGTGTGTGTTGTCGGTGTGTGTGTGTGTGTGTGTGTGTTGTCGGTGTGTGTGTGTGTGTGTTGTCGGTGTGTGTGTGTGTGTGTTGTCAGTGTGTGTGTGTGTGTGTTGTCGGTGTGTGTGTGTGTGTGTGTTGTCGGTGTGTGTGTGTGTGTTGTCGGTGTGTGTGGGTGTGTTGTCGGTGTGTGTGTGTGTTGTCGGTGTGTGTGTGTGTGTGTTGTCAGTGTGTGTGTGTGTGTGTGTTGTCGGTGTGTGTGTGTTTATGTGTTGTCGGTGTGTGTGTGTGTTGTCGGTGTGTGTGTGTGTGTGTTGTCGGTGTGTGTGTGTGTGTGTTGTCAGTGTGTGTGTGTGTGTTGTGTGTGTGTGTGTTGTCGGTGTGTGTGTGTGTGTGTTGTCGGTGTGTGTGTGTGTGTGTGTTGTCGGTGTGTGTGTGTGTGTTGTCGATGTGTGTGAGTGTGTGTTGTCGGTGTGTGTGTGTGTGTTGTGTGTGTGTGTGTTGTCGGTGTGTGTGTGCGTGTGTTGTCGGTGTGTGTGTGTGTGTTGTCGGTGTGTGTGTGTGTGTGTGTTGTCGGTGTGTGTGTGTGTGTTGTCGGTGTGTGTGTGTGTGTGTTGTCGGTGTGTGTGTGTTATCGGTGTGTGTGTTGTCGGTGTGTGTGTGTGTGTGTGTGTGTTGTCGGTGTGTGTGTGTGTGTGTTGTCGGTGTGTGTGTGTTGTCGGTGTGTGTGTTGTCGGTGTGTGCGTGTGTGTGTTGTCGGTGTGTTGTCGGTGTGTGTGTGTGTGTGTTGTCGGTGTGTGTGTGTGTGTGTGTTGTCGGTGTGTGTGTGTGTGTTGTCGGTGTGTGTGTGTGTGTGTTGTGTGTGTATGTGTTGATGGTGTGTGTGTATGTGTGTTGTCGGTGTGTGTGTGTGTGTGTGTTGTCGGTGTGTGTGTGTTGTCAGTGTTTGTGTGTGCGTTGTCGGTGTGTGTGTGTGTGTGTTGTCGGTGTGTGTGTGTGTGTTGTCGGTGTGTGTGTGTTGTCGGTGTGTGTGTGTGTGTGTGTTGTTGGTGTGTGTGTGTGTGTGTTGTCGGTGTGTGTGTGTGTGTTGTCAGTGTGTGTGTGTGTGTGTGTTGTCGGTGTGTGTGTGTGTGTGTGTGTGTGTGTTGTCGGTGTGTGTGTGTGTGTTGTCGGTGTGTGTGTGTGTGTGTTGTCAGTGTGTGTGTGTGTGTGTTGTCGGTGTGTGTGTGTGTGTGTGTTGTCGGTGTGTGTGTGTGTGTTGTCGGTGTGTGTGGGTGTGTTGTCGGTGTGTGTGTGTGTTGTCGGTGTGTGTGTGTGTGTTGTCAGTGTGTGTGTGTGTGTGTGTGTTGTCGGTGTGTGTGTGTTTATGTGTTGTCGGTGTGTGTGTGTGTTGTCGGTGTGTGTGTGTGTGTGTTGTCGGTGTGTGTGTGTGTGTTGTCGGTGTGTGTGTGTGTGTGTGTTGTCGGTGTGTGTGTGTGTGTGTTGTCGGTGTGTGTGTGTGTGTGTGTTGTCGGTGTGTGTGTGTGTGTTGTCGATGTTTGTGTGTGTTGTCGGTGTGTGTGTGTGTTGTGTGTGTGTGTGTTGATGGTGTGTGTGTATGTGTGTTGTCGGTGTGTGTGTGTGTGTTGTGTGTGTGTGTTGTCGGTGTGTGTGTTTGTGTGTTGTCGGTGTTTGTGTGTGTTGTCGGTGTGTGTGTGTGTGTGTTGTGTGTGTGTGTGTTGATGGTGTGTGTGTATGTGTGTTGTCGGTGTGTGTGTGTGTGTGTGTGTTGTCGGTGTGTGTGTGTTGTCGGTGTTTGTGTGTGTGTTGTCGGTGTGTGTGTGTGTGTTGTCGGTGTGTGTGTGTGTGTGTGGTCGGTGTGTGTGTGTTGTCGGTGTGTGTGTGTGTGTGTGTTGTTGGTGTGTGTGTGTGTGTTGTCGGTGTGTGTGTGTGTGTTGTCAGTGTGTGTGTGTGAGTGTGTTGTCGGTGTGTGTGTGTGTGTGTGTGTGTGTGTGTGTGTGTGTGTTGCCGGTGTGTGTGTGTGTTGTCGGTGTGTGTGTGTGTTGTCGGTGTGTGTGTGTGTTTGTGTTGTCGGTGTGTGTGTGTGTGTGTGTGTGTGTGTGTGTGTTGTCGGTGTGTGTGTGTGTGTTGTCGGTGTGTGTGTGTGTGTGTGTTGTCGGTGTGTGTGTGTGTGTGTTGTCAGTGTGTGTGTGTGTGTGTTGTCGGTGTGTGTGTGTGTTGTGTGTGTGTGTGTTGTCGGTGTGTGTGTGTGTGTGTTGTCGGTGTGTGTGTGTGTGTGTGTTGTCGGTGTGTGTGTGTGTGTTGTCGATGTGTGTGAGTGTGTGTTGTCGGTGTGTGTGTGTGTGTTGTGTGTGTGTGTGTGTTGTCGGTGTGTGTGTGTGTTGTCGGTGTGTGTGTGTGTGTTGTCGGTGTGTGTGTGTGTGTGTTGTCGGTGTGTGTGTGTTATCGGTGTGTGTGTTGTCGGTGTGTGTGTGTGTGTGTGTGTGTTGTCGGTGTGTGTGTGTGTGTGTTGTCGGTGTGTGTGTGTGTGTGTTGTCAGTGTGTGTGTGTGTGTTGTCGGTGTGTGTGTGTGTGTGTGTTGTCGGTGTGTGTGTGTGTGTTGTCGGTGTGTGTGGGTGTGTTGTCGGTGTGTGTGTTGTCGGTGTGTGTGTGTGTGTGTTGTCAGTGTGTGTGTGTGTGTGTGTTGTCGGTGTGTGTGTGTTTATGTGTTGTCGGTGTGTGTGTGTGTTGTCGGTGTGTGAGTGTGTGTGTTGTCGGTGTGTGTGTGTGTGTGTTGTCAGTGTGTGTGTGTGTGTGTGTTGTCGGTGTGTGTGTGTGTGTTGTGTGTGTGTGTGTTGTCGGTGTGTGTGTGTGTGTGTGTTGTCGGTGTGTGTGTGTGTGTGTGTTGTCGGTGTGTGTGTGTGTGTTGTCGATGTGTGTGAGTGTGTGTTGTCGGTGTGTGTGTGTGTGTTGTGTGTGTGTGTGTTGTCGGTGTGTGTGTGCGTGTGTTGTCGGTGTGTGTGTGTGTGTTGTCGGTGTGTGTGTGTGTGTGTGTTGTCGGTGTGTGTGTGTGTGTTGTCGGTGTGTGTGTGTGTGTGTTGTCGGTGTGTGTGTGTTATCGGTGTGTGTGTTGTCGGTGTGTGTGTGTGTGTGTGTGTGTTGTCGGTGTGTGTGTGTGTGTGTTGTCGGTGTGTGTGTGTTGTCGGTGTGTGTGTTGTCGGTGTGTGCGTGTGTGTGTTGTCGGTGTGTTGTCGGTGTGTGTGTGTGTGTGTTGTCGGTGTGTGTGTGTGTGTGTGTTGTCGGTGTGTGTGTGTGTGTGTTGTCGGTGTGTGTGTGTGTGTGTTGTGTGTGTATGTGTTGATGGTGTGTGTGTATGTGTGTTGTCGGTGTGTGTGTGTGTGTGTGTTGTCGGTGTGTGTGTGTTGTCAGTGTTTGTGTGTGCGTTGTCGGTGTGTGTGTGTGTGTGTTGTCGGTGTGTGTGTGTGTGTTGTCGGTGTGTGTGTGTTGTCGGTGTGTGTGTGTGTGTGTGTTGTTGGTGTGTGTGTGTGTGTGTTGTCGGTGTGTGTGTGTGTGTGTTGTCAGTGTGTGTGTGTGTGTGTTGTCGGTGTGTGTGTGTGTGTGTGTTGTCGGTGTGTGTGTGTGTGTTGTCGGTGTGTGTGGGTGTGTTGTCGGTGTGTGTGTGTGTTGTCGGTGTGTGTGTGTGTGTGTTGTCAGTGTGTGTGTGTGTGTGTGTGTTGTCGGTGTGTGTGTGTTTATGTGTTGTCGGTGTGTGTGTGTGTTGTCGGTGTGTGTGTGTGTGTGTTGTCGGTGTGTGTGTGTGTGTTGTCGGTGTGTGTTTGTGTGTTGTCGGTGTGTGTGTGTGTGTGTGTGTGTTGTCGGTGTGTGTGTGAGTGTGTGTTGTCGGTGTGTGTGTGTGTGTTGTGTGTGTGTGTGTTGTCGGTGTGTGTGTGCGTGTGTTGTCGGTGTGTGTGTGTGTGTTGTCGGTGTGTGTGTGTGTGTGTGTTGTCGGTGTGTGTGTGTGTGTTGTCGGTGTGTGTGTGTGTGTGTTGTCGGTGTGTGTGTGTTATCGGTGTGTGTGTTGTCGGTGTGTGTGTGTGTGTGTGTGTGTTGTCGGTGTGTGTGTGTGTGTGTTGTCGGTGTGTGTGTGTTGTCGGTGTGTGTGTTGTCGGTGTGTGCGTGTGTGTGTTGTCGGTGTGTTGTCGGTGTGTGTGTGTGTGTGTTGTCGGTGTGTGTGTGTGTGTGTGTTGTCGGTGTGTGTGTGTGTGTGTTGTCGGTGTGTGTGTGTGTGTGTTGTGTGTGTATGTGTTGATGGTGTGTGTGTATGTGTGTTGTCGGTGTGTGTGTGTGTGTGTGTTGTCGGTGTGTGTGTGTTGTCAGTGTTTGTGTGTGCGTTGTCGGTGTGTGTGTGTGTGTGTTGTCGGTGTGTGTGTGTGTGTTGTCGGTGTGTGTGTGTTGTCGGTGTGTGTGTGTGTGTGTGTTGTTGGTGTGTGTGTGTGTGTGTTGTCGGTGTGTGTGTGTGTGTGTTGTCAGTGTGTGTGTGTGTGTGTTGTCGGTGTGTGTGTGTGTGTGTGTTGTCGGTGTGTGTGTGTGTGTTGTCGGTGTGTGTGGGTGTGTTGTCGGTGTGTGTGTGTGTTGTCGGTGTGTGTGTGTGTGTGTTGTCAGTGTGTGTGTGTGTGTGTGTGTTGTCGGTGTGTGTGTGTTTATGTGTTGTCGGTGTGTGTGTGTGTTGTCGGTGTGTGTGTGTGTGTGTTGTCGGTGTGTGTGTGTGTGTTGTCGGTGTGTGTTTGTGTGTTGTCGGTGTGTGTGTGTGTGTGTGTGTGTTGTCGGTGTGTGTGTGTGTGTGTGTTGTCGGTGTGTGTGTGTGTGTTGTCGGTGTGTGTGTGTGTGTGTGTTGTCGGTGTGTGTGTGTTATCGGTGTGTGTGTGTGTTGTCGGTGTGTGTGTGTGTGTGTTGTCGGTGTGTGTGTGTGTGTTGTGTGTGTGTGTGTTGTCGGTGTGTGTGTGCGTGTGTTGTCGGTGTGTGTGTGTGTGTTGTCAGTGTGTGTGTGTGTGTGTGTTGTCGGTGTGTGTGTGTGTGTTGTGTGTGTGTGTGTTGTCGGTGTGTGTGTGTGTGTGTTGTCGGTGTGTGTGTGTGTGTGTGTTGTCGGTGTGTGTGTGTGTGTGTGTTGTCGATGTGTGTGAGTGTGTGTTGTCGGTGTGTGTGTGTGTGTTGTGTGTGTGTGTGTTGTCGGTGTGTGTGTGCGTGTGTTGTCGGTGTGTGTGTGTGTGTTGTCGGTGTGTGTGTGTGTGTGTGTTGTCGGTGTGTGTGTGTGTGTTGTCGGTGTGTGTGTGTGTGTGTGTTGTCGGTGTGTGTGTGTTATCGGTGTGTGTGCTGTCGGTGTGTGTGTGTGTGTGTGTGTGTTGTCGGTGTGTGTGTGTGTGTGTTGTCGGTGTGTGTGTGTGTGTGTTGTCAGTGTGTGTGTGTGTGTGTTGTCGGTGTGTGTGTGTGTGTGTGTTGTCGGTGTGTGTGTGTGTGTTGTCGGTGTGTGTGGGTGTGTTGTCGGTGTGTGTGTGTGTTGTCGGTGTGTGTGTGTGTGTGTTGTCAGTGTGTGTGTGTGTGTGTGTTGTCGGTGTGTGTGTGTTTATGTGTTGTCGGTGTGTGTGTGTGTTGTCGGTGTGTGTGTGTGTGTGTGTTGTCGGTGTGTGTGTGTGTGTGTTGTCAGTGTGTGTGTGTGTGTGTGTTGTCGGTGTGTGTGTGTGTGTTGTGTGTGTGTGTGTGTTGTCGGTGTGTGTGTGTGTGTGTGTTGTCGGTGTGTGTGTGTGTGTGTTGTCGGTGTGTGTGTGTGTGTGTGTTGTCGATGTGTGTGAGTGTGTGTTGTCGGTGTGTGTGTGTGTTGTGTGTGTGTGTGTTGTCGGTGTGTGTGTGTGTGTGTTGTCGGTGTTTGTGTGTGTTGTCGGTGTGTGTGTGTGTGTGTTGTGTGTGTGTGTGTTGATGGTGTGTGTGTATGTGTGTTGTCGGTGTGTGTGTGTGTGTGTGTGTTGTCGGTGTGTGTGTGTTGTCGGTGTTTGTGTGTGTGTTGTCGGTGTGTGTGTGTGTGTTGTCGGTGTGTGTGTGTGTGTGTGGTCGGTGTGTGTGTGTTGTCGGTGTGTGTGTGTGTGTGTGTTGTTGGTGTGTGTGTGTGTGTTGTCGGTGTGTGTGTGTGTGTTGTCAGTGTGTGTGTGTGAGTGTGTTGTCGGTGTGTGTGTGTGTGTGTGTGTGTGTGTGTGTGTGTGTGTGTTGCCGGTGTGTGTGTGTGTTGTCGGTGTGTGTGTGTGTGTGTTGTCGGTGTGTGTGTGTGTTTGTGTTGTCGGTGTGTGTGTGTGTGTGTGTGTGTGTGTGTGTTGTCGGTGTGTGTGTGTGTGTTGTCGGTGTGTGTGTGTGTGTGTGTTGTCGGTGTGTGTGTGTGTGTGTTGTCAGTGTGTGTGTGTGTGTGTTGTCGGTGTGTGTGTGTGTTGTGTGTGTGTGTGTTGTCGGTGTGTGTGTGTGTGTGTTGTCGGTGTGTGTGTGTGTGTGTGTGTTGTCGGTGTGTGTGTGTGTGTTTGTGTGTGTTGTCGGTGTGTGTGTGTGTGTGTTGTCGGTGTGTGTGTGTTGTGTGTGTGTGTGTTGTCGGTGTGTGTGTGTGTGTGTGTTGTCGGTGTGTGTGTTTGTGTGTTGTCGGTGTGTGTGTGTGTGTGTTGTCGGTGTGTGTGTGTGTGTGTGTGTTGTCGGTGTGTGTGTGTGTGTGTTGTCAGTGTGTGTGTGTGTGTGTGTTGTCGGTGTGTGTGTGTGTGTGTGTGTGTGTGTGTGTGTGTGTGTGTGTTGCCGGTGTGTGTGTGTGTGTTGTCGGTGTGTGTGTGTGTGTGTTGTCGGTGTGTGTGTGTGTTTGTGTTGTCGGTGTGTGTGTGTGTGTGTGTGTGTGTGTGTTGTCGGTGTGTGTGTGTGTGTTGTCGGTGTGTGTGTGTGTGTTGTCGGTGTGTGTGTGTGTGTTGTCGGTGTGTGTGTGTGTTGTCGGTGTGTGTGTGTGTGTGTGTTGTCGATGTGTGTGTGTGTGTTGTCGGTGTGTGTGTGTGTGTGTTGTCAGTGTGTGTGTGTGTGTGTTGTGTGTGTGTGTGTTGTCGGTGTGTGTGTGTGTGTTGTCGGTGTGTGTGTGTGTGTGTTGTGTGTGTGTGTGTTGTGTGTGTGTGTGTGTGTGTTGTCGGTGTGTGTGTGTTGTCGGTGTGTGTGTGTTGTCGGTGTGTGTGTGTGTGTGTGTTGTCGGTGTGTGTGTGTGTGTGTTGTCGGTGTGTGTGTGTGTGTGTGTGTTGTCGGTGTGTGTGTGTTATCGGTGTGTGTGTGTGTGTGTTGTCGGTGTGTGTGTGTGTGTGTGTGTGTGTGTTGTCGGTGTGTGTGTGTTGTCTGTGTGTGTGTGTGTGTGTGTTGTCGGTGTTTATGTGTTGTCGGTGTGTGTGTGTTTGTGTTGTCGGTGTGTGTTGTCGGTGTGTGTGTGTGTGTTGTCGGTGTGTGTGTGTGTGTGTGTGTGTTGTCGGTGTGTGTGTGTGTTGTCTGTGTGTGTGTGTGTGTGTTGTCGGTGTTTATGTGTTGTCGGTGTGTGTGTGTTTGTGTTGTCGGTGTGTGTGTGTGTGTGTTGTCGGTGTGTGTGTGTGTGTTGTGGGTGTGTGTGTGTGTGTGTTGTCGGTGTGTGTGTGTGTGTGTGTATGTGTGTGTGTGTTGTCGGTGTGTGTGTGTGTGTTGTCGGTTTGTGTGTGTGTGTTGTCGGTGTGTGTGTGTGTGTGTGTTGTCGGTGTGTGTGTGTGTGTGTGTTGTCAGTGTGTGTGTGTGTGTGTGTGTTGTCGGTGTGTGTGTGTGTGTGTTGTCGGTGTGTGTGTGTGTTGTCGGTGTGTGTGTGTGTTGTCAGTGTGTGTGTGTGTGTGTGTGTTGTCGGTGTGTGTGTGTGTGTTGTTGGTGTGTGTGTGTGTTGTCGGTGTGTGTGGGTGTGTTGTCGGTGTGTGTGTGTGTTGTCGGTGTGTGTGTGTGTGTGTGTTGTCAGTGTGTGTGTGTGTGTGTGTTGTCGGTGTGTGTGTGTTTATGTGTTGTCGGTGTGTGTGTGTGTGTTGTCGGTGTGTGTGTGTCTGTGTTGTCGGTGTGTGTGTGTGTGTTGTCGGTGTGTGTGTGTGTGTTGTCGGTGTGTGTGTGTGTGTGTTGTCGGTGTGTGTGTGTGTGTGTTGTCAGTGTGTGTGTGTGTGTGTTGTCGGTGTGTGTGTGTGTGTTGTGTGTGTGTGTGTTGTCGGTGTGTGTGTGTGTGTGTTGTCAGTGTGTGTGTGTGTGTGTTGTCGGTGTGTGTGTGTGTGTTGTGTGTGTGTGTGTTGTCGGTGTGTGTGTGTGTGTGTTGTCGGTGTGTGTGTGTGTGTGTGTGTTGTCGGTGTGTGTGTGTGTGTTTGTGTGTGTTGTCGGTGTGTGTGTGTGTGTGTGTTGTCGGTGTGTGTGTGTTGTGTGTGTGTGTGTTGTCGGTGTGTGTGTGTGTGTGTTGTCGGTGTGTGTGTTTGTGTGTTGTCGGTGTGTGTGTGTGTGTGTTGTCGGTGTGTGTGTGTGTGTGTGTTGTCGGTGTGTGTGTGTGTGTGTTGTCAGTGTGTGTGTGTGTGTGTGTTGTCGGTGTGTGTGTGTGTGTGTGTGTGTGTGTGTGTGTGTGTGTTGCCGGTGTGTGTGTGTGTGTTGTCGGTGTGTGTGTGTGTGTGTTGTCGGTGTGTGTGTGTGTTTGTGTTGTCGGTGTGTGTGTGTGTGTGTGTGTGTGTGTTGTCGGTGTGTGTGTGTGTGTTGTCGGTGTGTGTGTGTGTTGTCAGTGTGTGTGTGTGTGTGTGTGTTGTCGGTGTGTGTGTGTTGTTGGTGTGTGTGTGTGTGTTGTTGGTGTGTGTGGGTGTGTTGTCGGTGTGTGTGTGTGTTGTCGGTGTGTGTGTGTGTGTTGTCAGTGTGTGTGTGTGTGTGTGTTGTCGGTGTGTGTGTGTTTATGTGTTGTCGGTGTGTGTGTGTGTTGTCGGTGTGTTTGTGTGTGTGTTGTCGGTGTGTGTGTGTGTGTTGTCGGTGTGTGTGTGTGTGTTGTCGGTGTGTGTGTGTGTGTGTGTTGTCGGTGTGTGTGTGTGTTGTCAGTGTGTGTGTGTGTGTGTTGTCGGTGTGTGTGTGTTGTGTGTGTGTGTGTTGTCGGTGTGTGTGTGTGTGTGTTGTCGGTGTGTGTGTGTGTGTGTGTTGTCGGTGTGTGTGTGTGTGTTGTGTGTGTGTGTGTTGTCGGTGTGTGTGTGTGTGTGTTGTCGGTGTGTGTGTGTGTGTGTGTTGTCGGTGTGTGTGTGTGTGTGTTGTCGATGTGTGTGAGTGTGTGTTGTCGGTGTGTGTGTGTGTGTTGTGTGTGTGTGTGTTGTCGGTGTGTGTGTGCGTGTGTTGTCGGTGTGTGTGTGTGTGTTGTCGGTGTGTGTGTGTGTGTGTGTTGTCGGTGTGTGTGTGTGTGTTGTCGGTGTGTGTGTGTGTGTGTGTTGTCGGTGTGTGTGTGTTATCGGTGTGTGTGTTGTCGGTGTGTGTGTGTGTGTGTGTGTGTTGTCGGTGTGTGTGTGTGTGTGTTGTCGGTGTGTGTGTGTGTGTGTTGTCAGTGTGTGTGTGTGTGTGTTGTCGGTGTGTGTGTGTGTGTGTGTTGTCGGTGTGTGTGTGTGTGTTGTCGGTGTGTGTGGGTGTGTTGTCGGTGTGTGTGTGTGTTGTCGGTGTGTGTGTGTGTGTGTTGTCAGTGTGTGTGTGTGTGTGTGTTGTCGGTGTGTGTGTGTTTATGTGTTGTCGGTGTGTGTGTGTGTTGTCGGTGTGTGTGTGTGTGTGTGTTGTCGGTGTGTGTGTGTGTGTGTTGTCAGTGTGTGTGTGTGTGTGTGTTGTCGGTGTGTGTGTGTGTGTTGTGTGTGTGTGTGTTGTCGGTGTGTGTGTGTGTGTGTTGTCGGTGTGTGTGTGTGTGTGTTGTGTGTGTGTGTGTTGTGTGTGTGTGTGTGTGTGTTGTCGGTGTGTGTGTGTTGTCGGTGTGTGTGTGTTGTCGGTGTGTGTGTGTGTGTGTGTTGTCGGTGTGTGTGTGTGTGTGTTGTCGGTGTGTGTGTGTGTGTGTGTGTTGTCGGTGTGTGTGTGTTATCGGTGTGTGTGTGTGTGTGTTGTCGGTGTGTGTGTGTGTGTGTGTGTGTGTGTTGTCGGTGTGTGTGTGTTGTCTGTGTGTGTGTGTGTGTGTGTTGTCGGTGTTTATGTGTTGTCGGTGTGTGTGTGTTTGTGTTGTCGGTGTGTGTTGTCGGTGTGTGTGTGTGTGTTGTCGGTGTGTGTGTGTGTGTGTGTGTGTTGTCGGTGTGTGTGTGTGTTGTCTGTGTGTGTGTGTGTGTGTTGTCGGTGTTTATGTGTTGTCGGTGTGTGTGTGTTTGTGTTGTCGGTGTGTGTGTGTGTGTGTTGTCGGTGTGTGTGTGTGTGTTGTGGGTGTGTGTGTGTGTGTGTTGTCGGTGTGTGTGTGTGTGTGTGTATGTGTGTGTGTGTTGTCGGTGTGTGTGTGTGTGTTGTCGGTTTGTGTGTGTGTGTTGTCGGTGTGTGTGTGTGTGTGTGTTGTCGGTGTGTGTGTGTGTGTGTGTTGTCAGTGTGTGTGTGTGTGTGTGTGTTGTCGGTGTGTGTGTGTGTGTGTTGTCGGTGTGTGTGTGTGTTGTCGGTGTGTGTGTGTGTTGTCAGTGTGTGTGTGTGTGTGTGTGTTGTCGGTGTGTGTGTGTGTGTTGTTGGTGTGTGTGTGTGTTGTCGGTGTGTGTGGGTGTGTTGTCGGTGTGTGTGTGTGTTGTCGGTGTGTGTGTGTGTGTGTGTTGTCAGTGTGTGTGTGTGTGTGTGTTGTCGGTGTGTGTGTGTTTATGTGTTGTCGGTGTGTGTGTGTGTGTTGTCGGTGTGTGTGTGTCTGTGTTGTCGGTGTGTGTGTGTGTGTTGTCGGTGTGTGTGTGTGTGTTGTCGGTGTGTGTGTGTGTGTGTTGTCGGTGTGTGTGTGTGTGTGTTGTCAGTGTGTGTGTGTGTGTGTTGTCGGTGTGTGTGTGTGTGTTGTGTGTGTGTGTGTTGTCGGTGTGTGTGTGTGTGTGTTGTCAGTGTGTGTGTGTGTGTGTTGTCGGTGTGTGTGTGTGTGTTGTGTGTGTGTGTGTTGTCGGTGTGTGTGTGTGTGTGTTGTCGGTGTGTGTGTGTGTGTGTGTGTTGTCGGTGTGTGTGTGTGTGTTTGTGTGTGTTGTCGGTGTGTGTGTGTGTGTGTGTTGTCGGTGTGTGTGTGTTGTGTGTGTGTGTGTTGTCGGTGTGTGTGTGTGTGTGTTGTCGGTGTGTGTGTTTGTGTGTTGTCGGTGTGTGTGTGTGTGTGTTGTCGGTGTGTGTGTGTGTGTGTGTTGTCGGTGTGTGTGTGTGTGTGTTGTCAGTGTGTGTGTGTGTGTGTGTTGTCGGTGTGTGTGTGTGTGTGTGTGTGTGTGTGTGTGTGTGTGTTGCCGGTGTGTGTGTGTGTGTTGTCGGTGTGTGTGTGTGTGTGTTGTCGGTGTGTGTGTGTGTTTGTGTTGTCGGTGTGTGTGTGTGTGTGTGTGTGTGTGTTGTCGGTGTGTGTGTGTGTGTTGTCGGTGTGTGTGTGTGTTGTCAGTGTGTGTGTGTGTGTGTGTGTTGTCGGTGTGTGTGTGTTGTTGGTGTGTGTGTGTGTGTTGTTGGTGTGTGTGGGTGTGTTGTCGGTGTGTGTGTGTGTTGTCGGTGTGTGTGTGTGTGTGTTGTCAGTGTGTGTGTGTGTGTGTGTTGTCGGTGTGTGTGTGTTTATGTGTTGTCGGTGTGTGTGTGTGTTGTCGGTGTGTTTGTGTGTGTGTTGTCGGTGTGTGTGTGTGTGTTGTCGGTGTGTGTGTGTGTGTTGTCGGTGTGTGTGTGTGTGTGTGTTGTCGGTGTGTGTGTGTGTTGTCAGTGTGTGTGTGTGTGTGTTGTCGGTGTGTGTGTGTTGTGTGTGTGTGTGTTGTCGGTGTGTGTGTGTGTGTGTTGTCGGTGTGTGTGTGTGTGTGTGTTGTCGGTGTGTGTGTGTGTGTTGTGTGTGTGTGTGTTGTCGGTGTGTGTGTGTGTGTGTTGTCGGTGTGTGTGTGTGTGTGTGTTGTCGGTGTGTGTGTGTGTGTGTTGTCGATGTGTGTGAGTGTGTGTTGTCGGTGTGTGTGTGTGTGTTGTGTGTGTGTGTGTTGTCGGTGTGTGTGTGCGTGTGTTGTCGGTGTGTGTGTGTGTGTTGTCGGTGTGTGTGTGTGTGTGTGTTGTCGGTGTGTGTGTGTGTGTTGTCGGTGTGTGTGTGTGTGTGTGTTGTCGGTGTGTGTGTGTTATCGGTGTGTGTGTTGTCGGTGTGTGTGTGTGTGTGTGTGTGTTGTCGGTGTGTGTGTGTGTGTGTTGTCGGTGTGTGTGTGTGTGTGTTGTCAGTGTGTGTGTGTGTGTGTTGTCGGTGTGTGTGTGTGTGTGTGTTGTCGGTGTGTGTGTGTGTGTTGTCGGTGTGTGTGGGTGTGTTGTCGGTGTGTGTGTGTGTTGTCGGTGTGTGTGTGTGTGTGTTGTCAGTGTGTGTGTGTGTGTGTGTTGTCGGTGTGTGTGTGTTTATGTGTTGTCGGTGTGTGTGTGTGTTGTCGGTGTGTGTGTGTGTGTGTGTTGTCGGTGTGTGTGTGTGTGTGTTGTCAGTGTGTGTGTGTGTGTGTGTTGTCGGTGTGTGTGTGTGTGTTGTGTGTGTGTGTGTTG
Organism: Salmo salar; assembly: GCF_965601325.2. Classification (NCBI taxonomy): domain Eukaryota; kingdom Metazoa; phylum Chordata; class Actinopteri; order Salmoniformes; family Salmonidae; genus Salmo; species Salmo salar. The sequence goes on from NC_138318.1 coordinate 921,344, forward strand.
TCGGTGTGTGTGTGTGTGTGTTGTCGGTGTGTGTGTGTGTGTGTGTTGTCGGTGTGTGTGTGTGTGTGTGTTGTCGATGTGTGTGAGTGTGTGTTGTCGGTGTGTGTGTGTGTGTTGTGTGTGTGTGTGTTGTCGGTGTGTGTGTGTGTGTGTTGTCGGTGTTTGTGTGTGTTGTCGGTGTGTGTGTGTGTGTGTTGTGTGTGTGTGTGTTGATGGTGTGTGTGTATGTGTGTTGTCGGTGTGTGTGTGTGTGTGTGTGTTGTCGGTGTGTGTGTGTTGTCGGTGTTTGTGTGTGTGTTGTCGGTGTGTGTGTGTGTGTTGTCGGTGTGTGTGTGTGTGTGTGGTCGGTGTGTGTGTGTTGTCGGTGTGTGTGTGTGTGTGTGTTGTTGGTGTGTGTGTGTGTGTTGTCGGTGTGTGTGTGTGTGTTGTCAGTGTGTGTGTGTGAGTGTGTTGTCGGTGTGTGTGTGTGTGTGTGTGTGTGTGTGTGTTGCCGGTGTGTGTGTGTGTGTTGTCGGTGTGTGTGTGTGTGTGTTGTCGGTGTGTGTGTGTGTTTGTGTTGTCGGTGTGTGTGTGTGTGTGTGTGTGTGTGTGTGTGTGTTGTCGGTGTGTGTGTGTGTGTTGTCGGTGTGTGTGTGTGTGTGTGTTGTCGGTGTGTGTGTGTGTGTGTTGTCAGTGTGTGTGTGTGTGTGTTGTCGGTGTGTGTGTGTGTTGTGTGTGTGTGTGTTGTCGGTGTGTGTGTGTGTGTGTTGTCGGTGTGTGTGTGTGTGTGTGTGTTGTCGGTGTGTGTGTGTGTGTTTGTGTGTGTTGTCGGTGTGTGTGTGTGTGTGTTGTCGGTGTGTGTGTGTTGTGTGTGTGTGTGTTGTCGGTGTGTGTGTGTGTGTGTGTTGTCGGTGTGTGTGTTTGTGTGTTGTCGGTGTGTGTGTGTGTGTGTTGTCGGTGTGTGTGTGTGTGTGTGTGTTGTCGGTGTGTGTGTGTGTGTGTTGTCAGTGTGTGTGTGTGTGTGTGTTGTCGGTGTGTGTGTGTGTGTGTGTGTGTGTGTGTGTGTGTGTGTTGCCGGTGTGTGTGTGTGTGTTGTCGGTGTGTGTGTGTGTGTGTTGTCGGTGTGTGTGTGTGTTTGTGTTGTCGGTGTGTGTGTGTGTGTGTGTGTGTGTGTGTTGTCGGTGTGTGTGTGTGTGTTGTCGGTGTGTGTGTGTGTGTTGTCGGTGTGTGTGTGTGTGTTGTCGGTGTGTGTGTGTGTTGTCGGTGTGTGTGTGTGTGTGTGTTGTCGATGTGTGTGTGTGTGTTGTCGGTGTGTGTGTGTGTGTGTTGTCAGTGTGTGTGTGTGTGTGTTGTGTGTGTGTGTGTTGTCGGTGTGTGTGTGTGTGTTGTCGGTGTGTGTGTGTGTGTGTTGTGTGTGTGTGTGTTGTGTGTGTGTGTGTGTGTGTTGTCGGTGTGTGTGTGTTGTCGGTGTGTGTGTGTTGTCGGTGTGTGTGTGTGTGTGTGTTGTCGGTGTGTGTGTGTGTGTGTTGTCGGTGTGTGTGTGTGTGTGTGTGTTGTCGGTGTGTGTGTGTTATCGGTGTGTGTGTGTGTGTGTTGTCGGTGTGTGTGTGTGTGTGTGTGTGTGTGTTGTCGGTGTGTGTGTGTTGTCTGTGTGTGTGTGTGTGTGTGTTGTCGGTGTTTATGTGTTGTCGGTGTGTGTGTGTTTGTGTTGTCGGTGTGTGTGTGTGTGTTGTCGGTGTGTGTGTGTGTGTGTGTGTGTTGTCGGTGTGTGTGTGTGTTGTCTGTGTGTGTGTGTGTGTGTTGTCGGTGTTTATGTGTTGTCGGTGTGTGTGTGTTTGTGTTGTCGGTGTGTGTGTGTGTGTGTTGTCGGTGTGTGTGTGTGTGTTGTCGGTGTGTGTGTGTGTGTTGTCGGTGTGTGTGTGTGTGTGTGTATGTGTGTGTGTGTTGTCGGTGTGTGTGTGTGTGTTGTCGGTTTGTGTGTGTGTGTTGTCGGTGTGTGTGTGTGTGTGTGTTGTCGGTGTGTGTGTGTGTGTGTGTTGTCAGTGTGTGTGTGTGTGTGTGTGTTGTCGGTGTGTGTGTGTGTGTGTTGTCGGTGTGTGTGTGTGTTGTCGGTGTGTGTGTGTGTTGTCAGTGTGTGTGTGTGTGTGTGTGTTGTCGGTGTGTGTGTGTGTGTTGTTGGTGTGTGTGTGTGTTGTCGGTGTGTGTGGGTGTGTTGTCGGTGTGTGTGTGTGTTGTCGGTGTGTGTGTGTGTGTGTGTTGTCAGTGTGTGTGTGTGTGTGTGTTGTCGGTGTGTGTGTGTTTATGTGTTGTCGGTGTGTGTGTGTGTGTTGTCGGTGTGTGTGTGTCTGTGTTGTCGGTGTGTGTGTGTGTGTTGTCGGTGTGTGTGTGTGTGTTGTCGGTGTGTGTGTGTGTGTGTGTTGTCGGTGTGTGTGTGTGTGTGTTGTCAGTGTGTGTGTGTGTGTGTTGTCGGTGTGTGTGTGTGTGTGTGTTGTGTGTGTGTGTGTTGTCGGTGTGTGTGTGTGTGTGTTGTCAGTGTGTGTGTGTGTGTGTTGTCGGTGTGTGTGTGTGTGTTGTGTGTGTGTGTGTTGTCGGTGTGTGTGTGTGTGTGTTGTCGGTGTGTGTGTGTGTGTGTGTGTTGTCGGTGTGTGTGTGTGTGTTTGTGTGTGTTGTCGGTGTGTGTGTGTGTGTGTGTTGTCGGTGTGTGTGTGTTGTGTGTGTGTGTGTTGTCGGTGTGTGTGTGTGTGTGTTGTCGGTGTGTGTGTTTGTGTGTTGTCGGTGTGTGTGTGTGTGTGTTGTCGGTGTGTGTGTGTGTGTGTGTTGTCGGTGTGTGTGTGTGTGTGTTGTCAGTGTGTGTGTGTGTGTGTGTTGTCGGTGTGTGTGTGTGTGTGTGTGTGTGTGTGTGTGTGTGTGTTGCCGGTGTGTGTGTGTGTGTTGTCGGTGTGTGTGTGTGTGTGTTGTCGGTGTGTGTGTGTGTTTGTGTTGTCGGGGTGTGTGTGTGTGTGTGTGTGTGTGTTGTCGGTGTGTGTGTGTGTGTTGTCGGTGTGTGTGTGTGTTGTCAGTGTGTGTGTGTGTGTGTGTGTTGTCGGTGTGTGTGTGTTGTTGGTGTGTGTGTGTGTGTTGTTGGTGTGTGTGGGTGTGTTGTCGGTGTGTGTGTGTGTTGTCGGTGTGTGTGTGTGTGTGTTGTCAGTGTGTGTGTGTGTGTGTGTTGTCGGTGTGTGTGTGTTTATGTGTTGTCGGTGTGTGTGTGTGTTGTCGGTGTGTTTGTGTGTGTGTTGTCGGTGTGTGTGTGTGTGTTGTCGGTGTGTGTGTGTGTGTTGTCGGTGTGTGTGTGTGTGTGTGTTGTCGGTGTGTGTGTGTGTTGTCAGTGTGTGTGTGTGTGTGTTGTCGGTGTGTGTGTGTTGTGTGTGTGTGTGTTGTCGGTGTGTGTGTGTGTGTGTTGTCGGTGTGTGTGTGTGTGTGTGTTGTCGGTGTGTGTGTGTGTGTTTGTGTGTGTTGTCGGTGTGTGTGTGTGTGTGTTGTCGGTGTGTATGTGTGTGTGTTGTGTGTGTGTGTGTGTGTGTGTGTGTGTGTGTGTTGTCGGTGTGTGTGTGTTGTGTGTGTGTGTGTTGTCGGTGTGTGTGTGTGTTGTCGGTGTGTGTGTGTGTGTGTGTTGTCGGTGTGTGTGTGTGTGTTGTGTGTGTGTGTGTTGTCGGTGTGTGTGTGTGTGTGTTGTCGGTGTGTGTGTTTGTGTGTTGTCGGTGTGTGTGTGTGTGTGTTGTCGGTGTGTGTGTGTGTGTGTGTTGTCGGTGTGTGTGTGTGTGTGTTGTCGGTGTGTGTGTGTGTGTTGTGTGTGTGTGTGTTGTCGGTGTGTGTGTGTGTGTTGTCGGTGTGTGTGTGTGTGTTGTCGGTGTGTGTGTGTGTTGTCGGTGTGTGTGTGTGTGTTGTCGATGTGTGTGTGTGTGTTGTCGGTGTGTGTGTGTGTGTGTTGTCAGTGTGTGTGTGTGTGTGTTGTGTGTGTGTGTGTTGTCGGTGTGTGTGTGTGTGTTGTCGGTGTGTGTGTGTGTGTGTTGTGTGTGTGTGTGTTGTGTGTGTGTGTGTGTGTGTTGTCGGTGTGTGTGTGTTGTCGGTGTGTGTGTGTTGTCGGTGTGTGTGTGTGTGTGTGTGTTGTCGGTGTGTGTGTGTGTGTGTGTGTTGTCGGTGTGTGTGTGTTATCGGTGTGTGTGTGTGTGTGTTGTCGGTGTGTGTGTGTGTGTGTGTGTGTGTTGTCGGTGTGTGTGTGTGTTGTCTGTGTGTGTGTGTGTGTGTGTTGTCGGTGTTTATGTGTTGTCGGTGTGTGTGTGTTTGTGTTGTCGGTGTGTGTGTGTGTTGTCGGTGTGTGTGTGTGTGTTGTCGGTGTGTGTGTGTGTGTGTGTGTGTGTTGTCGGTGTGTGTGTGTGTTGTCTGTGTGTGTGTGTGTGTGTTGTCGGTGTTTATGTGTTGTCGGTGTGTGTGTGTTTGTGTTGTCGGTGTGTGTGTGTGTGTGTTGTCGGTGTGTGTGTGTGTGTTGTCGGTGTGTGTGTGTGTGTTGTCGGTGTGTGTGTGTGTGTGTGTGTGTGTGTGTGTTGTCGGTGTGTGTGTGTGTGTTGTCGGTTTGTGTGTGTGTGTTGTCGGTGTGTGTGTGTGTGTGTGTTGTCGGTGTGTGTGTGTGTGTGTGTTGTCAGTGTGTGTGTGTGTGTGTGTTGTCGGTGTGTGTGTGTGTGTGTTGTCGGTGTGTGTGTGTGTTGTCGGTGTGTGTGTGTGTTGTCAGTGTGTGTGTGTGTGTGTGTGTTGTCGGTGTGTGTGTGTGTGTTGTTGGTGTGTGTGTGTGTTGTCGGTGTGTGTGGGTGTGTTGTCGGTGTGTGTGTGTGTTGTCGGTGTGTGTGTGTGTGTGTGTTGTCAGTGTGTGTGTGTGTGTGTGTTGTCGGTGTGTGTGTGTTTATGTGTTGTCGGTGTGTGTGTGTGTGTTGTCGGTGTGTGTGTGTGTGTGTGTTGTCGGTGTGTGTGTGTGTGTTGTCGGTGTGTGTGTGTGTGTTGTCGGTGTGTGTGTGTGTGTGTGTTGTCGGTGTGTGTGTGTGTGTGTTGTCAGTGTGTGTGTGTGTGTGTTGTCGGTGTGTGTGTGTGTGTTGTGTGTGTGTGTGTTGTCGGTGTGTGTGTGTGTGTGTTGTCGGTGTGTGTGTGTGTGTGTGTTGTCGGTGTGTGTGTGTGTGTTTGTGTGTGTTGTCGGTGTGTGTGTGTGTGTGTTGTCGGTGTGTGTGTGTGTGTGTTGTGTGTGTGTGTTGTCGGTGTGTGTGTGTGTGTGTTGTCGGTGTGTGTGTGTTGTGTGTGTGTGTGTTGTCGGTGTGTGTGTGTGTTGTCGGTGTGTGTGTGTGTGTGTGTTGTCGGTGTGTGTGTGTGTGTTGTGTGTGTGTGTGTTGTCGGTGTGTGTGTGTGTGTGTTGTCGGTGTGTGTGTTTCTGTGTTGTCGGTGTGTGTGTGTGTGTGTTGTCGGTGTGTGTGTGTGTGTGTGTTGTCGGTGTGTGTGTGTGTGTGTTGTCGGTGTGTGTGTGTGTGTGTTGTGTGTGTGTGTGTTGTCAGTGTGTGTGTGTGTGTGTTGTGTGTGTGTGTGTTGTCGGTGTGTGTGTGTGTGTTGTCGGTGTGTGTGTGTGTGTGTTGTGTGTGTGTGTGTTGTGTGTGTGTGTGTGTGTGTTGTCGGTGTGTGTGTGTTGTCGGTGTGTGTGTGTTGTCGGTGTGTGTGTGTGTGTGTGTTGTCGGTGTGTGTGTGTGTGTGTTGTCGGTGTGTGTGTGTGTGTGTGTGTTGTCGGTGTGTGTGTGTTATCGGTGTGTGTGTGTGTGTGTTGTCGGTGTGTGTGTGTGTGTGTGTGTGTGTGTTGTCGGTGTGTGTGTGTGTTGTCTGTGTGTGTGTGTGTGTGTGTTGTCGGTGTTTATGTGTTGTCGGTGTGTGTGTGTTTGTGTTGTCGGTGTGTGTGTGTGTTGTCGGTGTGTGTGTGTGTGTTGTCGGTGTGTGTGTGGGTGTGTGTGTGTGTTGTCGGTGTGTGTGTGTGTTGTCTGTGTGTGTGTGTGTGTGTTGTCGGTGTTTATGTGTTGTCGGTGTGTGTGTGTGTGTTGTCGGTGTGTGTGTGTGTGTGTGTGTGTGTGTTGTCGGTGTGTGTGTGTGTGTTGTCGGTTTGTGTGTGTGTGTTGTCGGTGTGTGTGTGTGTGTGTGTGTTGTCGGTGTGTGTGTGTGTGTGTGTTGTCAGTGTGTGTGTGTGTGTGTGTGTGTGTTGTCGGTGTGTGTGTGTGTGTGTGTTGTCGGTGTGTGTGTGTGTTGTCGGTGTGTGTGTGTTGTCGGTGTGTCTGTGTGTGTGTTGTCGGTTTGTGTGTGTGTGTGTTGTCGGTGTGTGTGTGTGTGTTGTCGGTGTGTGTGTGTGTTGTCGGTGTGTGTGTGTTGTGTGTGTGTGTGTTGTCGGTGTGTGTGTGTGTTGTCGGTGTGTGTGTGTGTGTGTGTTGTCGGTGTGTGTATGTGTGTTGTCGGTGTGTGTGTGTGTGTTGTCGGTGTGTGTGTGTTATCGGTGTGTGTGTGTGTTGTCGGTGTGTGTGTGTGTGTTGTCGGTGTGTGTGTGTGTGTTGTCGGTGTGTGTGTGTGTGTGTGTTGTCGGTGTGTGTGTGTGTGTGTTGTCAGTGTGTGTGTGTGTGTGTTGTCGGTGTGTGTGTGTTGTGTGTGTGTGTGTTGTCGGTGTGTGTGTGTGTGTGTTGTCGGTGTGTGTGTTTGTGTGTTGTCGGTGTGTGTGTGTGTGTGTTGTCGGTGTGTGTGTGTGTGTGTGTTGTCGGTGTGTGTGTGTGTGTGTTGTCGGTGTGTGTGTGTGTGTTGTGTGTGTGTGTGTTGTCGGTGTGTGTGTGTGTGTTGTCGGTGTGTGTGTGTGTGTTGTCGGTGTGTGTGTGTGTTGTCGGTGTGTGTGTGTGTGTGTGTGTTGTCGATGTGTGTGTGTGTGTTGTCGGTGTGTGTGTGTGTGTGTTGTCAGTGTGTGTGTGTGTGTGTTGTGTGTGTGTGTGTTGTCGGTGTGTGTGTGTGTGTTGTCGGTGTGTGTGTGTGTGTGTTGTGTGTGTGTGTGTTGTGTGTGTGTGTGTGTGTGTTGTCGGTGTGTGTGTGTTGTCGGTGTGTGTGTGTTGTCGGTGTGTGTGTGTGTGTGTGTGTTGTCGGTGTGTGTGTGTGTGTGTTGTCGGTGTGTGTGTGTGTGTGTGTGTTGTCGGTGTGTGTGTGTTATCGGTGTGTGTGTGTGTGTGTTGTCGGTGTGTGTGTGTGTGTGTGTGTGTGTGTGTTGTCGGTGTGTGTGTGTGTTGTCTGTGTGTGTGTGTGTGTGTGTTGTCGGTGTTTATGTGTTGTCGGTGTGTGTGTGTTTGTGTTGTCGGTGTGTGTGTGTGTTGTCGGTGTGTGTGTGTGTGTGTTGTCGGTGTGTGTGTGTGTGTGTGTGTGTGTTGTCGGTGTGTGTGTGTGTTGTCTGTGTGTGTGTGTGTGTGTTGTCGGTGTTTATGTGTTGTCGGTGTGTGTGTGTTTGTGTTGTCGGTGTGTGTGTGTGTGTGTTGTCGGTGTGTGTGTGTGTGTTGTCGGTGTGTGTGTGTGTGTGTGTTGTCGGTGTGTGTGTGTGTGTGTGTGTGTGTGTGTGTTGTCGGTGTGTGTGTGTGTGTGTTGTCGGTTTGTGTGTGTGTGTTGTCGGTGTGTGTGTGTGTGTGTGTTGTCGGTGTGTGTGTGTGTGTGTGTTGTCAGTGTGTGTGTGTGTGTGTGTGTTGTCGGTGTGTGTGTGTGTGTGTTGTCGGTGTGTGTGTGTGTTGTCGGTGTGTGTGTGTGTTGTCAGTGTGTGTGTGTGTGTGTGTGTTGTCGGTGTGTGTGTGTGTGTTGTTGGTGTGTGTGTGTGTTGTCGGTGTGTGTGGGTGTGTTGTCGGTGTGTGTGTGTGTTGTCGGTGTGTGTGTGTGTGTGTGTTGTCAGTGTGTGTGTGTGTGTGTGTTGTCGGTGTGTGTGTGTTTATGTGTTGTCGGTGTGTGTGTGTGTGTTGTCGGTGTGTGTGTGTGTGTGTTGTCGGTGTGTGTGTGTGTGTTGTCGGTGTGTGTGTGTGTGTTGTCGGTGTGTGTGTGTGTGTGTGTTGTCGGTGTGTGTGTGTGTGTGTTGTCAGTGTGTGTGTGTGTGTGTTGTCGGTGTGTGTGTGTGTGTTTTGTGTGTGTGTGTTGTCGGTGTGTGTGTGTGTGTGTTGTCGGTGTGTGTGTGTGTGTGTGTGTTGTCGGTGTGTGTGTGTGTGTTTGTGTGTGTTGTGTGTGTGTGTGTGTGTGTTGTCGGTGTGTGTGTGTGTGTGTTGTGTGTGTGTGTGTGTGTGTGTGTGTGTGTTGTCGGTGTGTGTGTGTTGTGTGTGTGTGTGTTGTCGGTGTGTGTGTGTGTGTGTTGTCGGTGTGTGTGTGTGTGTGTGTTGTCGGTGTGTGTGTGTGTGTTGTGTGTGTGTGTGTTGTCGGTGTGTGTGTGTGTGTGTTGTCGGTGTGTGTGTTTGTGTGTTGTCGGTGTGTGTGTGTGTGTGTTGTCGGTGTGTGTGTGTGTGTGTGTTGTCGGTGTGTGTGTGTGTGTGTTGTCGGTGTGTGTGTGTGTGTGTTGTGTGTGTGTGTGTTGTCAGTGTGTGTGTGTGTGTGTTGTGTGTGTGTGTGTTGTCGGTGTGTGTGTGTGTGTTGTCGGTGTGTGTGTGTGTGTGTTGTGTGTGTGTGTGTTGTCGGTGTGTGTGTGTGTTGTGTGTGTGTGTGTTGTCGGTGTGTGTGTGTGTGTGTTGTGTGTGTGTGTGTTGTCGGTGTGTGTGTGTGTGTTGTGTGTGTGTGTGTTGTCGGTGTGTGTGTGTGTGTGTTGTCGGTGTGTGTGTGTGTGTGTGTTGTCGGTGTGTGTGTGTGTGTGTGTTGTCGATGTGTGTGAGTGTGTGTTGTCGGTGTGTGTGTGTGTGTTGTGTGTGTGTGTGTTGTCGGTGTGTGTTTGTGTGTGTTGTCGGTGTTTGTGTGTGTTGTCGGTGTGTGTGTGTGTGTGTTGTGTGTGTGTGTGTTGATGGTGTGTGTGTATGTGTGTTGTCGGTGTGTGTGTGTGTGTGTGTGTTGTCGGTGTGTGTGTGTTGTCGGTGTTTGTGTGTGTGTTGTCGGTGTGTGTGTGTGTGTGTTGTCGGTGTGTGTGTGTGTGTGTGGTCGGTGTGTGTGTGTTGTCGGTGTGTGTGTGTGTGTGTGTGTTGTTGGTGTGTGTGTGTGTGTTGTCGGTGTGTGTGTGTGTGTTGTCAGTGTGTGTGTGTGAGTGTGTTGTCGGTGTGTGTGTGTGTGTGTGTGTGTGTGTGTGTGTGTGTTGCCGGTGTGTGTGTGTGTTGTCGGTGTGTGTGTGTGTGTGTTGTCGGTGTGTGTGTGTGTTTGTGTTGTCGGTGTGTGTGTGTGTGTGTGTGTGTGTGTGTGTTGTCGGTGTGTGTGTGTGTGTTGTCGGTGTGTGTGTGTGTGTGTGTTGTCGGTGTGTGTGTGTGTGTGTTGTCAGTGTGTGTGTGTGTGTGTTGTCGGTGTGTGTGTGTGTTGTGTGTGTGTGTGTTGTCGGTGTGTGTGTGTGTGTGTTGTCGGTGTGTGTGTTTGTGTGTTGTCGGTGTGTGTGTGTGTGTGTTGTCGGTGTGTGTGTGTGTGTGTGTTGTCGGTGTGTGTGTGTGTGTGTTGTCGGTGTGTGTGTGTGTGTTGTGTGTGTGTGTGTTGTCGGTGTGTGTGTGTGTGTTGTCGGTGTGTGTGTGTGTGTTGTCGGTGTGTGTGTGTGTTGTCGGTGTGTGTGTGTGTGTGTGTTGTCGATGTGTGTGTGTGTGTTGTCGGTGTGTGTGTGTGTGTGTTGTCAGTGTGTGTGTGTGTGTGTTGTGTGTGTGTGTGTTGTCGGTGTGTGTGTGTGTGTTGTCGGTGTGTGTGTGTGTGTGTTGTGTGTGTGTGTGTTGTGTGTGTGTGTGTGTGTGTTGTCGGTGTGTGTGTGTTGTCGGTGTGTGTGTGTTGTCGGTGTGTGTGTGTGTGTGTGTGTTGTCGGTGTGTGTGTGTGTGTGTGTGTTGTCGGTGTGTGTGTGTTATCGGTGTGTGTGTGTGTGTGTTGTCGGTGTGTGTGTGTGTGTGTGTGTGTGTTGTCAGTGTGTGTGTGTGTTGTCTGTGTGTGTGTGTGTGTGTGTTGTCGGTGTTTATGTGTTGTCGGTGTGTGTGTGTTTGTGTTGTCGGTGTGTGTGTGTGTTGTCGGTGTGTGTGTGTGTGTTGTCGGTGTGTGTGTGTGTGTGTGTGTGTGTTGTCGGTGTGTGTGTGTGTTGTCTGTGTGTGTGTGTGTGTGTTGTCGGTGTTTATGTGTTGTCGGTGTGTGTGTGTTTGTGTTGTCGGTGTGTGTGTGTGTGTGTTGTCGGTGTGTGTGTGTGTGTTGTCGGTGTGTGTGTGTGTGTTGTCGGTGTGTGTGTGTGTGTGTGTGTGTGTGTGTGTTGTCGGTGTGTGTGTGTGTGTTGTCGGTTTGTGTGTGTGTGTTGTCGGTGTGTGTGTGTGTGTGTGTTGTCGGTGTGTGTGTGTGTGTGTGTTGTCAGTGTGTGTGTGTGTGTGTGTTGTCGGTGTGTGTGTGTGTGTGTTGTCGGTGTGTGTGTGTGTTGTCGGTGTGTGTGTGTGTTGTCAGTGTGTGTGTGTGTGTGTGTGTTGTCGGTGTGTGTGTGTGTGTTGTTGGTGTGTGTGTGTGTTGTCGGTGTGTGTGGGTGTGTTGTCGGTGTGTGTGTGTGTTGTCGGTGTGTGTGTGTGTGTTGTCGGTGTGTGTGTGTGTGTGTGTTGTCGGTGTGTGTGTGTGTGTTGTCGGTGTGTGTGTGTGTGTTGTCGGTGTGTGTGTGTGTGTGTGTTGTCGGTGTGTGTGTGTGTGTGTTGTCAGTGTGTGTGTGTGTGTGTTGTCGGTGTGTGTGTGTGTGTTGTGTGTGTGTGTGTTGTCGGTGTGTGTGTGTGTGTGTTGTCGGTGTGTGTGTGTGTGTGTGTTGTCGGTGTGTGTGTGTGTGTTTGTGTGTGTTGTCGGTGTGTGTGTGTGTGTGTTGTCGGTGTGTGTGTGTGTGTGTTGTGTGTGTGTGTGTGTGTGTGTGTGTGTGTTGTCGGTGTGTGTGTGTTGTGTGTGTGTGTGTTGTCGGTGTGTGTGTGTGTGTGTTGTCGGTGTGTGTGTGTGTGTGTGTTGTCGGTGTGTGTGTGTGTGTTGTGTGTGTGTGTGTTGTCGGTGTGTGTGTGTGTGTGTTGTCGGTGTGTGTGTTTGTGTGTTGTCGGTGTGTGTGTGTGTGTGTTGTCGGTGTGTGTGTGTGTGTGTGTTGTCGGTGTGTGTGTGTGTGTGTTGTCGGTGTGTGTGTGTGTGTGTTGTGTGTGTGTGTGTTGTCAGTGTGTGTGTGTGTGTGTTGTGTGTGTGTGTGTTGTCGGTGTGTGTGTGTGTGTTGTCGGTGTGTGTGTGTGTGTTGTGTGTGTGTGTGTTGTGTGTGTGTGTGTGTGTGTTGTCGGTGTGTGTGTGTTGTCGGTGTGTGTGTGTTGTCGGTGTGTGTGTGTGTGTGTGTTGTCGGTGTGTGTGTGTGTGTGTTGTCGGTGTGTGTGTGTGTGTGTGTGTTGTCGGTGTGTGTGTGTTATCGGTGTGTGTGTGTGTGTGTTGTCGGTGTGTGTGTGTGTGTGTGTGTGTGTGTTGTCGGTGTGTGTGTGTGTTGTCTGTGTGTGTGTGTGTGTGTGTTGTCGGTGTTTATGTGTTGTCGGTGTGTGTGTGTTTGTGTTGTCGGTGTGTGTGTGTGTGTGTTGTCGGTGTGTGTGTGTGTGTTGTCGGTGTGTGTGTGGGTGTGTGTGTGTGTTGTCGGTGTGTGTGTGTGTTGTCTGTGTGTGTGTGTGTGTGTTGTCGGTGTTTATGTGTTGTCGGTGTGTGTGTGTGTGTTGTCGGTGTGTGTGTGTGTGTGTGTGTGTGTTGTCGGTGTGTGTGTGTGTGTTGTCGGTTTGTGTGTGTGTGTTGTCGGTGTGTGTGTGTGTGTGTGTGTTGTCGGTGTGTGTGTGTGTGTGTTGTCAGTGTGTGTGTGTGTGTGTGTGTGTGTTGTCGGTGTGTGTGTGTTTATGTGTTGTCGGTGTGTGTGTGTGTTGTCGGTGTGTGTGTGTGTGTGTGTTGTCGGTGTGTGTGTGTGTTGTCGGTGTGTGTGTGTTGTCGGTGTGTCTGTGTGTGTGTTGTCGGTTTGTGTGTGTGTGTGTGTGTTGTCGGTGTGTGTGTGTGTGTTGTCGGTGTGTGTGTGTGTTGTCGGTGTGTGTGTGTTGTGTGTGTGTGTGTTGTCGGTGTGTGTGTGTGTTGTCGGTGTGTGTGTGTGTGTGTGTTGTCGGTGTGTGTATGTGTGTTGTCGGTGTGTGTGTGTGTGTTGTCGGTGTGTGTGTGTTATCGGTGTGTGTGTGTGTTGTCGGTGTGTGTGTGTGTGTTGTCGGTGTGTGTGTGTGTGTTGTCGGTGTGTGTGTGTGTGTGTGTTGTCGGTGTGTGTGTGTGTGTGTTGTCAGTGTGTGTGTGTGTGTGTTGTCGGTGTGTGTGTGTTGTGTGTGTGTGTGTTGTCGGTGTGTGTGTGTGTGTTGTCGGTGTGTGTGTGTGTGTTGTCGGTGTGTGTGTGTGTGTTTGTGTGTGTTGTCGGTGTGTGTGTGTGTGTGTTGTCGGTGTGTGTGTGTGTGTGTTGTGTGTGTGTGTGTGTGTGTGTGTGTGTGTTGTCGGTGTGTGTGTGTTGTGTGTGTGTGTGTTGTCGGTGTGTGTGTGTGTTGTCGGTGTGTGTGTGTGTGTGTGTTGTCGGTGTGTGTGTGTGTGTTGTGTGTGTGTGTGTTGTCGGTGTGTGTGTTTGTGTGTTGTCGGTGTGTGTGTGTGTGTGTTGTCGGTGTGTGTGTGTGTGTGTGTTGTCGGTGTGTGTGTGTGTGTGTTGTCGGTGTGTGTGTGTGTGTTGTGTGTGTGTGTGTTGTCGGTGTGTGTGTGTGTGTTGTCGGTGTGTGTGTGTGTGTTGTCGGTGTGTGTGTGTGTTGTCGGTGTGTGTGTGTGTGTGTGTTGTCGATGTGTGTGTGTGTGTTGTCGGTGTGTGTGTGTGTGTGTTGTCAGTGTGTGTGTGTGTGTGTTGTGTGTGTGTGTGTTGTCGGTGTGTGTGTGTGTGTTGTCGGTGTGTGTGTGTGTGTGTTGTGTGTGTGTGTGTTGTGTGTGTGTGTGTGTGTGTTGTCGGTGTGTGTGTGTTGTCGGTGTGTGTGTGTTGTCGGTGTGTGTGTGTGTGTGTGTGTTGTCGGTGTGTGTGTGTGTGTGTTGTCGGTGTGTGTGTGTGTGTGTGTGTTGTCGGTGTGTGTGTGTTATCGGTGTGTGTGTGTGTGTGTTGTCGGTGTGTGTGTGTGTGTGTGTGTGTGTGTTGTCGGTGTGTGTGTGTGTTGTCTGTGTGTGTGTGTGTGTGTGTTGTCGGTGTTTATGTGTTGTCGGTGTGTGTGTGTTTGTGTTGTCGGTGTGTGTGTGTGTTGTCGGTGTGTGTGTGTGTGTTGTCGGTGTGTGTGTGTGTGTGTGTGTGTGTTGTCGGTGTGTGTGTGTGTTGTCTGTGTGTGTGTGTGTGTGTTGTCGGTGTTTATGTGTTGTCGGTGTGTGTGTGTTTGTGTTGTCGGTGTGTGTGTGTGTGTGTTGTCGGTGTGTGTGTGTGTGTTGTCGGTGTGTGTGTGTGTGTGTTGTCGGTGTGTGTGTGTGTGTGTGTGTGTGTGTGTGTTGTCGGTGTGTGTGTGTGTGTGTTGTCGGTTTGTGTGTGTGTGTTGTCGGTGTGTGTGTGTGTGTGTGTTGTCGGTGTGTGTGTGTGTGTGTGTTGTCAGTGTGTGTGTGTGTGTGTGTGTTGTCGGTGTGTGTGTGTGTTGTCGGTGTGTGTGTGTGTTGTCGGTGTGTGTGTGTGTTGTCAGTGTGTGTGTGTGTGTGTGTGTTGTCGGTGTGTGTGTGTGTGTTGTTGGTGTGTGTGTGTGTTGTCGGTGTGTGTGGGTGTGTTGTCGGTGTGTGTGTGTGTTGTCGGTGTGTGTGTGTGTGTGTGTTGTCAGTGTGTGTGTGTGTGTGTGTTGTCGGTGTGTGTGTGTTTATGTGTTGTCGGTGTGTGTGTGTGTGTTGTCGGTGTGTGTGTGTGTGTGTGTTGTCGGTGTGTGTGTGTGTGTTGTCGGTGTGTGTGTGTGTGTTGTCGGTGTGTGTGTGTGTGTGTGTTGTCGGTGTGTGTGTGTGTGTGTTGTCAGTGTGTGTGTGTGTGTGTTGTCGGTGTGTGTGTGTGTGTTTTGTGTGTGTGTGTTGTCGGTGTGTGTGTGTGTGTGTTGTCGGTGTGTGTGTGTGTGTGTGTGTTGTCGGTGTGTGTGTGTGTGTTTGTGTGTGTTGTGTGTGTGTGTGTGTGTGTTGTCGGTGTGTGTGTGTGTGTGTTGTGTGTGTGTGTGTGTGTGTGTGTGTGTGTTGTCGGTGTGTGTGTGTTGTGTGTGTGTGTGTTGTCGGTGTGTGTGTGTGTGTGTTGTCGGTGTGTGTGTGTGTGTGTGTTGTCGGTGTGTGTGTGTGTGTTGTGTGTGTGTGTGTTGTCGGTGTGTGTGTGTGTGTGTTGTCGGTGTGTGTGTTTGTGTGTTGTCGGTGTGTGTGTGTGTGTGTTGTCGGTGTGTGTGTGTGTGTGTGTTGTCGGTGTGTGTGTGTGTGTGTTGTCGGTGTGTGTGTGTGTGTGTTGTGTGTGTGTGTGTTGTCAGTGTGTGTGTGTGTGTGTTGTGTGTGTGTGTGTTGTCGGTGTGTGTGTGTGTGTTGTCGGTGTGTGTGTGTGTGTGTTGTGTGTGTGTGTGTTGTCGGTGTGTGTGTGTGTTGTGTGTGTGTGTGTTGTCGGTGTGTGTGTGTGTGTGTTGTGTGTGTGTGTGTTGTCGGTGTGTGTGTGTGTGTTGTGTGTGTGTGTGTTGTCGGTGTGTGTGTGTGTTGTCGGTGTGTGTGTGTGTGTGTGTTGTCGGTGTGTGTGTGTGTGTGTGTTGTCGATGTGTGTGAGTGTGTGTTGTCGGTGTGTGTGTGTGTGTTGTGTGTGTGTGTGTTGTCGGTGTGTGTTTGTGTGTGTTGTCGGTGTTTGTGTGTGTTGTCGGTGTGTGTGTGTGTGTGTTGTGTGTGTGTGTGTTGATGGTGTGTGTGTATGTGTGTTGTCGGTGTGTGTGTGTGTGTGTGTGTTGTCGGTGTGTGTGTGTTGTCGGTGTTTGTGTGTGTGTTGTCGGTGTGTGTGTGTGTGTGTTGTCGGTGTGTGTGTGTGTGTGTGGTCGGTGTGTGTGTGTTGTCGGTGTGTGTGTGTGTGTGTGTGTTGTTGGTGTGTGTGTGTGTGTTGTCGGTGTGTGTGTGTGTGTTGTCAGTGTGTGTGTGTGAGTGTGTTGTCGGTGTGTGTGTGTGTGTGTGTGTGTGTGTGTGTGTGTTGCCGGTGTGTGTGTGTGTTGTCGGTGTGTGTGTGTGTGTGTTGTCGGTGTGTGTGTGTGTTTGTGTTGTCGGTGTGTGTGTGTGTGTGTGTGTGTGTGTGTGTGTGTTGTCGGTGTGTGTGTGTGTGTTGTCGGTGTGTGTGTGTGTGTGTGTTGTCGGTGTGTGTGTGTGTGTGTTGTCAGTGTGTGTGTGTGTGTGTTGTCGGTGTGTGTGTGTGTTGTGTGTGTGTGTGTTGTCGGTGTGTGTGTGTGTGTGTTGTCGGTGTGTGTGTGTGTGTGTGTGTTGTCGGTGTGTGTGTGTGTGTTTGTGTGTGTTGTCGGTGTGTGTGTGTGTGTGTTGTCGGTGTGTGTGTGTTGTGTGTGTGTGTGTTGTCGGTGTGTGTGTGTGTGTGTGTTGTCGGTGTGTGTGTTTGTGTGTTGTCGGTGTGTGTGTGTGTGTGTTGTCGGTGTGTGTGTGTGTGTGTGTGTTGTCGGTGTGTGTGTGTGTGTGTTGTCAGTGTGTGTGTGTGTGTGTGTGTTGTCGGTGTGTGTGTGTGTGTGTGTGTGTGTGTGTGTGTGTGTGTTGCCGGTGTGTGTGTGTGTGTTGTCGGTGTGTGTGTGTGTGTGTTGTCGGTGTGTGTGTGTGTTTGTGTTGTCGGTGTGTGTGTGTGTGTGTGTGTGTGTGTGTTGTCGGTGTGTGTGTGTGTGTTGTCGGTGTGTGTGTGTGTGTTGTCGGTGTGTGTGTGTGTGTTGTCGGTGTGTGTGTGTGTTGTCGGTGTGTGTGTGTGTGTGTGTTGTCGATGTGTGTGTGTTGTCGGTGTGTGTGTGTGTGTGTTGTCAGTGTGTGTGTGTGTGTGTTGTGTGTGTGTGTGTTGTCGGTGTGTGTGTGTGTGTTGTCGGTGTGTGTGTGTGTGTGTTGTGTGTGTGTGTGTTGTGTGTGTGTGTGTGTTGTCGGTGTGTGTGTGTTGTCGGTGTGTGTGTGTTGTCGGTGTGTGTGTGTGTGTGTGTGTGTTGTCGGTGTGTGTGTGTGTGTGTTGTCGGTGTGTGTGTGTGTGTGTTGTCGGTGTGTGTGTGTTATCGGTGTGTGTGTGTGTGTGTTGTCGGTGTGTGTGTGTGTGTGTGTGTGTGTGTTGTCGGTGTGTGTGTGTGTTGTCTGTGTGTGTGTGTGTGTGTGTTGTCGGTGTTTATGTGTTGTCGGTGTGTGTGTGTTTGTGTTGTCGGTGTGTGTTGTCGGTGTGTGTGTGTGTGTTGTCGGTGTGTGTGTGTGTGTGTGTGTGTGTTGTCGGTGTGTGTGTGTGTTGTCTGTGTGTGTGTGTGTGTGTTGTCGGTGTTTATGTGTTGTCGGTGTGTGTGTGTTTGTGTTGTCGGTGTGTGTGTGTGTGTGTTGTCGGTGTGTGTGTGTGTGTTGTCGGTGTGTGTGTGTGTGTGTTGTCGGTGTGTGTGTGTGTGTGTGTGTATGTGTGTGTGTGTTGTCGGTGTGTGTGTGTGTGTTGTCGGTTTGTGTGTGTGTGTTGTCGGTGTGTGTGTGTGTGTGTGTTGTCGGTGTGTGTGTGTGTGTGTGTTGTCAGTGTGTGTGTGTGTGTGTGTGTTGTCGGTGTGTGTGTGTGTGTTGTTGGTGTGTGTGTGTGTTGTCGGTGTGTGTGGGTGTGTTGTCGGTGTGTGTGTGTGTTGTCGGTGTGTGTGTGTGTGTGTGTTGTCAGTGTGTGTGTGTGTGTGTGTTGTCGGTGTGTGTGTGTTTATGTGTTGTCGGTGTGTGTGTGTGTGTTGTCGGTGTGTGTGTGTCTGTGTTGTCGGTGTGTGTGTGTGTGTTGTCGGTGTGTGTGTGTGTGTTGTCGGTGTGTGTGTGTGTGTGTGTTGTCGGTGTGTGTGTGTGTGTGTTGTCAGTGTGTGTGTGTGTGTGTTGTCGGTGTGTGTGTGTGTGTTGTGTGTGTGTGTGTTGTCGGTGTGTGTGTGTGTGTGTTGTCAGTGTGTGTGTGTGTGTGTTGTCGGTGTGTGAGTGTGTGTTGTGTGTGTGTGTGTTGTCGGTGTGTGTGTGTGTGTGTTGTCGGTGTGTGTGTGTGTGTGTGTGTTGTCGGTGTGTGTGTGTGTGTTTGTGTGTGTTGTCGGTGTGTGTGTGTGTGTGTTGTCGGTGTGTGTGTGTTGTGTGTGTGTGTGTTGTCGGTGTGTGTGTGTGTTGTCAGTGTGTGTGTTTGTGTGTTGTCGGTGTGTGTGTGTGTGTGTTGTCGGTGTGTGTGTGTGTGTGTGTTGTCGGTGTGTGTGTGTGTGTGTTGTCAGTGTGTGTGTGTGTGTGTGTTGTCGGTGTGTGTGTGTGTGTGTGTGTGTGTGTGTGTGTGTTGCCGGTGTGTGTGTGTGTGTTGTCGGTGTGTGTGTGTGTGTGTGTTGTCGGTGTGTGTGTGTGTTTGTGTTGTCGGTGTGTGTGTGTGTGTGTGTGTGTGTGTTGTCGGTGTGTGTGTGTGTGTTGTCGGTGTGTGTGTGTGTTGTCAGTGTGTGTGTGTTGTTGGTGTGTGTGTGTGTGTTGTTGGTGTGTGTGGGTGTGTTGTCGGTGTGTGTGTGTGTTGTCGGTGTGTGTGTGTGTGTGTGTGTTGTCAGTGTGTGTGTGTGTGTGTGTTGTCGGTGTGTGTGTGTTTATGTGTTGTCGGTGTGTGTGTGTGTTGTCGGTGTGTGTGTGTGTTGTCGGTGTGTGTGTGTGTGTTGTCGGTGTGTGTGTGTGTGTTGTCGGTGTGTGTGTGTGTGTGTGTTGTCGGTGTGTGTGTGTGTGTGTTGTCAGTGTGTGTGTGTGTGTGTTGTCGGTGTGTGTGTGTTGTGTGTGTGTGTGTTGTCGGTGTGTGTGTGTGTGTGTTGTCGGTGTGTGTGTGTGTGTGTGTTGTCGGTGTGTGTGTGTGTGTTTGTGTGTGTTGTCGGTGTGTGTGTGTGTGTGTTGTCGGTGTGTGTGTGTGTGTGTTGTGTGTGTGTGTGTGTGTGTGTGTGTGTGTTGTCGGTGTGTGTGTGTTGTGTGTGTGTGTGTTGTCGGTGTGTGTGTGTGTTGTCGGTGTGTGTGTGTGTGTGTGTGTTGTCGGTGTGTGTGTGTGTGTTGTGTGTGTGTGTGTTGTCGGTGTGTATGTGTGTGTGTTGTCGGTGTGTGTGTTTGTGTGTTGTCGGTGTGTGTGTGTGTGTTGTCGGTGTGTGTGTGTGTGTGTGTTGTCGGTGTGTGTGTGTGTGTGTTGTCGGTGTGTGTGTGTGTGTTGTGTGTGTGTGTGTTGTCGGTGTGTGTGTGTGTGTTGTCGGTGTGTGTGTGTGTGTTGTCGGTGTGTGTGTGTGTTGTCGGTGTGTGTGTGTGTGTGTGTTGTCGATGTGTGTGTGTGTGTTGTCGGTGTGTGTGTGTGTGTGTTGTCAGTGTGTGTGTGTGTGTGTTGTGTGTGTGTGTGTTGTCGGTGTGTGTGTGTGTGTTGTCGGTGTGTGTGTGTGTGTGTTGTGTGTGTGTGTGTTGTGTGTGTGTGTGTGTGTGTTGTCGGTGTGTGTGTGTTGTCGGTGTGTGTGTGTTGTCGGTGTGTGTGTGTGTGTGTGTGTTGTCGGTGTGTGTGTGTGTGTGTGTGTGTTGTCGGTGTGTGTGTGTTATCGGTGTGTGTGTGTGTGTGTTGTCGGTGTGTGTGTGTGTGTGTGTGTGTGTGTGTTGTCGGTGTGTGTGTGTGTTGTCTGTGTGTGTGTGTGTGTGTTGTCGGTGTTTATGTGTTGTCGGTGTGTGTGTGTTTGTGTTGTCGGTGTGTGTGTGTGTTGTCGGTGTGTGTGTGTGTGTTGTCGGTGTGTGTGTGTGTGTGTGTGTGTTGTCGGTGTGTGTGTGTGTTGTCTGTGTGTGTGTGTGTGTGTTGTCGGTGTTTATGTGTTGTCGGTGTGTGTGTGTTTGTGTTGTCGGTGTGTGTGTGTGTGTGTTGTCGGTGTGTGTGTGTGTGTTGTCGGTGTGTGTGTGTGTGTGTTGTCGGTGTGTGTGTGTGTGTGTGTGTGTGTGTGTGTTGTCGGTGTGTGTGTGTGTGTTGTCGGTTTGTGTGTGTGTGTTGTCGGTGTGTGTGTGTGTGTGTGTTGTCGGTGTGTGTGTGTGTGTGTGTTGTCAGTGTGTGTGTGTGTGTGTGTGTTGTCGGTGTGTGTGTGTGTGTGTTGTCGGTGTGTGTGTGTGTTGTCGGTGTGTGTGTGTGTTGTCAGTGTGTGTGTGTGTGTGTGTTGTCGGTGTGTGTGTGTGTGTTGTTGGTGTGTGTGTGTGTTGTCGGTGTGTGTGGGTGTGTTGTCGGTGTGTGTGTGTGTTGTCGGTGTGTGTGTGTGTGTTGTCAGTGTGTGTGTGTGTGTGTGTTGTCGGTGTGTGTGTGTTTATGTGTTGTCGGTGTGTGTGTGTGTGTTGTCGGTGTGTGTGTGTGTGTGTTGTCGGTGTGTGTGTGTGTGTTGTCGGTGTGTGTGTGTGTGTTGTCGGTGTGTGTGTGTGTGTGTTGTCGGTGTGTGTGTGTGTGTGTTGTCAGTGTGTGTGTGTGTGTGTTGTCGGTGTGTGTGTGTGTGTTGTGTGTGTGTGTGTTGTCGGTGTGTGTGTGTGTGTGTTGTCGGTGTGTGTGTGTGTGTGTGTGTTGTCGGTGTGTGTGTGTGTGTTTGTGTGTGTTGTCGGTGTGTGTGTGTGTGTGTTGTCGGTGTGTGTGTGTGTGTGTTGTGTGTGTGTGTGTGTGTGTGTGTGTGTGTTGTCGGTGTGTGTGTGTTGTGTGTGTGTGTGTTGTCGGTGTGTGTGTGTGTGTGTTGTCGGTGTGTGTGTGTGTGTGTGTTGTCGGTGTGTGTGTGTGTGTTGTGTGTGTGTGTGTTGTCGGTGTGTGTGTGTGTGTGTTGTCGGTGTGTGTGTTTGTGTGTTGTCGGTGTGTGTGTGTGTGTGTTGTCGGTGTGTGTGTGTGTGTGTTGTCGGTGTGTGTGTGTGTGTGTTGTCGGTGTGTGTGTGTGTGTGTTGTGTGTGTGTGTGTTGTCAGTGTGTGTGTGTGTGTTGTCGGTGTGTGTGTGTGTGTTGTCGGTGTGTGTGTGTGTGTGTTGTGTGTGTGTGTGTTGTGTGTGTGTGTGTGTGTGTTGTCGGTGTGTGTGTGTTGTCGGTGTGTGTGTGTTGTCGGTGTGTGTGTGTGTGTGTGTTGTCGGTGTGTGTGTGTGTGTGTTGTCGGTGTGTGTGTGTGTGTGTGTGTTGTCGGTGTGTGTGTGTTATCGGTGTGTGTGTGTGTTGTCGGTGTGTGTGTGTGTGTGTGTGTGTGTGTGTTGTCGGTGTGTGTGTGTGTTGTCTGTGTGTGTGTGTGTGTGTGTTGTCGGTGTTTATGTGTTGTCGGTGTGTGTGTGTTTGTGTTGTCGGTGTGTGTGTGTGTGTGTTGTCGGTGTGTGTGTGTGTGTTGTCGGTGTGTGTGTGGGTGTGTGTGTGTGTTGTCGGTGTGTGTGTGTGTTGTCTGTGTGTGTGTGTGTGTGTTGTCGGTGTTTATGTGTTGTCGGTGTGTGTGTGTGTGTTGTCGGTGTGTGTGTGTGTGTGTGTGTGTGTGTTGTCGGTGTGTGTGTGTGTGTTGTCGGTTTGTGTGTGTGTGTTGTCGGTGTGTGTGTGTGTGTGTGTGTTGTCGGTGTGTGTGTGTGTGTGTGTTGTCAGTGTGTGTGTGTGTGTGTGTGTGTGTTGTCGGTGTGTGTGTGTTTATGTGTTGTCGGTGTGTGTGTGTGTTGTCGGTGTGTGTGTGTGTGTGTGTTGTCGGTGTGTGTGTGTGTTGTCGGTGTGTGTGTGTTGTCGGTGTGTCTGTGTGTGTGTTGTCGGTTTGTGTGTGTGTGTGTGTGTTGTCGGTGTGTGTGTGTGTGTTGTCGGTGTGTGTGTGTGTTGTCGGTGTGTGTGTGTTGTGTGTGTGTGTGTTGTCGGTGTGTGTGTGTGTTGTCGGTGTGTGTGTGTGTGTGTGTTGTCGGTGTGTGTATGTGTGTTGTCGGTGTGTGTGTGTGTGTGTTGTCGGTGTGTGTGTGTTGTGTGTGTGTGTGTTGTCGGTGTGTGTGTGTGTGTGTTGTCGGTGTGTGTGTGTGTGTGTGTTGTCGGTGTGTGTGTGTGTGTTGTGTGTGTGTGTGTTGTCGGTGTGTGTGTGTGTGTGTTGTTGGTGTGTGTGTTTGTGTGTTTTCGGTGTGTGTGTGTGTGTGTTGTCGGTGTGTGTGTGTGTGTGTGTTGTCGGTGTGTGTGTGTGTGTGTTGTCGGTGTGTGTGTGTGTGTGTTGTGTGTGTGTGTGTTGTCAGTGTGTGTGTGTGTGTGTTGTGTGTGTGTGTGTTGTCGGTGTGTGTGTGTGTGTTGTCGGTGTGTGTGTGTGTGTGTTGTGTGTGTGTGTGTTGTCGGTGTGTGTGTGTGTGTTGTGTGTGTGTGTGTTGTCGGTGTGTGTGTGTGTGTGTTGTGTGTGTGTGTGTTGTCGGTGTGTGTGTGTGTGTTGTGTGTGTGTGTGTTGTCGGTGTGTGTGTGTGTGTGTTGTCGGTGTGTGTGTGTGTGTGTGTTGTCGGTGTGTGTGTGTGTGTGTGTTGTCGATGTGTGTGAGTGTGTGTTGTCGGTGTGTGTGTGTGTGTTGTGTGTGTGTGTGTTGTCGGTGTGTGTGTGTGTGTGTTGTCGGTGTTTGTGTGTGTTGTCGGTGTGTGTGTGTGTGTGTTGTGTGTGTGTGTGTTGATGGTGTGTGTGTATGTGTGTTGTCGGTGTGTGTGTGTGTGTGTGTGTTGTCGGTGTGTGTGTGTTGTCGGTGTTTGTGTGTGTGTTGTCGGTGTGTGTGTGTGTGTTGTCGGTGTGTGTGTGTGTGTGTGGTCGGTGTGTGTGTGTTGTCGGTGTGTGTGTGTGTGTGTTGTTGGTGTGTGTGTGTGTGTTGTCGGTGTGTGTGTGTGTGTTGTCAGTGTGTGTGTGTGAGTGTGTTGTCGGTGTGTGTGTGTGTGTGTGTGTGTGTGTGTGTGTTGCCGGTGTGTGTGTGTGTTGTCGGTGTGTGTGTGTGTGTGTTGTCGGTGTGTGTGTGTGTTTGTGTTGTCGGTGTGTGTGTGTGTGTGTGTGTGTGTGTGTGTTGTCGGTGTGTGTGTGTGTGTTGTCGGTGTGTGTGTGTGTGTGTGTTGTCGGTGTGTGTGTGTGTGTGTTGTCAGTGTGTGTGTGTGTGTGTGTTGTCGGTGTGTGTGTGTGTTGTGTGTGTGTGTGTTGTCGGTGTGTGTGTGTGTGTGTTGTCGGTGTGTGTGTGTGTGTGTGTGTTGTCGGTGTGTGTGTGTGTGTTTGTGTGTGTTGTCGGTGTGTGTGTGTGTGTGTTGTCGGTGTGTGTGTGTTGTGTGTGTGTGTGTTGTCGGTGTGTATGTGTGTGTGTGTTGTCGGTGTGTGTGTTTGTGTGTTGTCGGTGTGTGTGTGTGTGTGTTGTCGGTGTGTGTGTGTGTGTGTGTGTTGTCGGTGTGTGTGTGTGTGTGTTGTCAGTGTGTGTGTGTGTGTGTGTGTGTGTGTGTGTGTGTGTGTGTGTGTGTTGCCGGTGTGTGTGTGTGTTGTCGGTGTGTGTGTGTGTGTGTTGTCGGTGTGTGTGTGTGTTTGTGTTGTCGGTGTGTGTGTGTGTGTGTGTGTGTGTGTTGTCGGTGTGTGTGTGTGTGTTGTCGGTGTGTGTGTGTGTGTTGTCGGTGTGTGTGTGTGTGTTGTCGGTGTGTGTGTGTGTTGTCGGTGTGTGTGTGTGTGTGTTGTCGATGTGTGTGTGTGTGTTGTCGGTGTGTGTGTGTGTGTGTTGTCAGTGTGTGTGTGTGTGTGTGTGTGTTGTGTGTGTGTGTGTTGTCGGTGTGTGTGTGTGTGTTGTCGGTGTGTGTGTGTGTGTGTTGTGTGTGTGTGTGTTGTGTGTGTGTGTGTGTGTGTTGTCGGTGTGTGTGTGTTGTCGGTGTGTGTGTGTTGTCGGTGTGTGTGTGTGTGTGTGTGTTGTCGGTGTGTGTGTCTGTGTGTGTGTGTGTGTGTTGTCGGTGTTTATGTGTTGTCGGTGTGTGTGTGTTTGTGTTGTCGGTGTGTGTTGTCGGTGTGTGTGTGTGTGTTGTCGGTGTGTGTGTGTGTGTGTGTGTGTGTTGTCGGTGTGTGTGTGTGTTGTCTGTGTGTGTGTGTGTGTGTTGTCGGTGTTTATGTGTTGTCGGTGTGTGTGTGTTTGTGTTGTCGGTGTGTGTGTGTGTGTTGTCGGTGTGTGTGTGTGTGTTGTCGGTGTGTGTGTGTGTGTGTTGTCGGTGTGTGTGTGTGTGTGTGTGTATGTGTGTGTGTGTTGTCGGTGTGTGTGTGTGTGTTGTCGGTTTGTGTGTGTGTGTTGTCGGTGTGTGTGTGTGTGTGTGTTGTCGGTGTGTGTGTGTGTGTGTGTGTTGTCAGTGTGTGTGTGTGTGTGTGTGTTGTCGGTGTGTGTGTGTGTGTGTTGTCGGTGTGTGTGTGTGTTGTCGGTGTGTGTGTGTGTTGTCAGTGTGTGTGTGTGTGTGTGTGTTGTCGGTGTGTGTGTGTGTGTTGTTGGTGTGTGTGTGTGTTGTCGGTGTGTGTGGGTGTGTTGTCGGTGTGTGTGTGTGTTGTCGGTGTGTGTGTGTGTGTGTGTTGTCAGTGTGTGTGTGTGTGTGTGTTGTCGGTGTGTGTGTGTTTATGTGTTGTCGGTGTGTGTGTGTGTGTTGTCGGTGTGTGTGTGTCTGTGTTGTCGGTGTGTGTGTGTGTGTTGTCGGTGTGTGTGTGTGTGTTGTCGGTGTGTGTGTGTGTGTGTTGTCGGTGTGTGTGTGTGTGTGTTGTCAGTGTGTGTGTGTGTGTGTTGTCGGTGTGTGTGTGTGTGTTGTGTGTGTGTGTGTTGTCGGTGTGTGTGTGTGTGTGTTGTCAGTGTGTGTGTGTGTGTGTGTGTTGTCGGTGTGTGTGTGTGTGTTGTGTGTGTGTGTGTTGTCGGTGTGTGTGTGTGTGTGTTGTCGGTGTGTGTGTGTGTGTGTGTGTTGTCGGTGTGTGTGTGTGTGTTTGTGTGTGTTGTCGGTGTGTGTGTGTGTGTGTGTTGTCGGTGTGTGTGTGTTGTGTGTGTGTGTGTTGTCGGTGTGTGTGTGTGTGTGTTGTCGGTGTGTGTGTTTGTGTGTTGTCGGTGTGTGTGTGTGTGTGTTGTCGGTGTGTGTGTGTGTGTGTGTGTTGTCGGTGTGTGTGTGTGTGTGTTGTCAGTGTGTGTGTGTGTGTGTGTTGTCGGTGTGTGTGTGTGTGTGTGTGTGTGTGTGTGTGTGTGTGTTGCCGGTGTGTGTGTGTGTGTTGTCGGTGTGTGTGTGTGTGTGTTGTCGGTGTGTGTGTGTGTTTGTGTTGTCGGTGTGTGTGTGTGTGTGTGTGTGTGTGTTGTCGGTGTGTGTGTGTGTGTTGTCGGTGTGTGTGTGTGTTGTCAGTGTGTGTGTGTGTGTGTGTGTTGTCGGTGTGTGTGTGTTGTTGGTGTGTGTGTGTGTGTTGTTGGTGTGTGTGGGTGTGTTGTCGGTGTGTGTGTGTGTGTTGTCGGTGTGTGTGTGTGTGTGTTGTCAGTGTGTGTGTGTGTGTGTGTTGTCGGTGTGTGTGTGTTTATGTGTTGTCGGTGTGTGTGTGTGTTGTCGGTGTGTGTGTGTGTTGTCGGTGTGTGTGTGTGTGTTGTCGGTGTGTGTGTGTGTGTTGTCGGTGTGTGTGTGTGTGTGTTGTCGGTGTGTGTGTGTGTGTGTTGTCAGTGTGTGTGTGTGTGTGTTGTCGGTGTGTGTGTGTTGTGTGTGTGTGTGTTGTCGGTGTGTGTGTGTGTGTGTTGTCGGTGTGTGTGTGTGTGTGTGTTGTCGGTGTGTGTGTGTGTGTTTGTGTGTGTTGTCGGTGTGTGTGTGTGTGTGTTGTCGGTGTGTGTGTGTGTGTGTTGTGTGTGTGTGTGTGTGTGTGTGTGTGTGTGTGTGTGTTGTCGGTGTGTGTGTGTTGTGTGTGTGTGTTGTCGGTGTGTGTGTGTGTTGTCGGTGTGTGTGTGTGTGTGTTGTCGGTGTGTGTGTGTGTGTGTTGTCGGTGTGTGTGTTTGTGTGTTGTCGGTGTGTGTGTGTGTGTGTTGTCGGTGTGTGTGTGTGTGTGTGTTGTCGGTGTGTGTGTGTGTGTGTTGTCGGTGTGTGTGTGTGTGTTGTGTGTGTGTGTGTTGTCGGTGTGTGTGTGTGTGTTGTCGGTGTGTGTGTGTGTGTTGTCGGTGTGTGTGTGTGTTGTCGGTGTGTGTGTGTGTGTGTGTTGTCGATGTGTGTGTGTGTGTTGTCGGTGTGTGTGTGTGTGTGTTGTCAGTGTGTGTGTGTGTGTGTTGTGTGTGTGTGTGTTGTCGGTGTGTGTGTGTGTGTTGTCGGTGTGTGTGTGTGTGTTGTGTGTGTGTGTGTTGTGTGTGTGTGTGTGTGTGTTGTCGGTGTGTGTGTGTTGTCGGTGTGTGTGTGTTGTCGGTGTGTGTGTGTGTGTGTGTGTTGTCGGTGTGTGTGTGTGTGTGTGTGTTGTCGGTGTGTGTGTGTTATCGGTGTGTGTGTGTGTGTGTTGTCGGTGTGTGTGTGTGTGTGTGTGTGTGTGTGTTGTCGGTGTGTGTGTGTGTTGTCTGTGTGTGTGTGTGTGTGTGTTGTCGGTGTTTATGTGTTGTCGGTGTGTGTGTGTTTGTGTTGTCGGTGTGTGTGTGTGTTGTCGGTGTGTGTGTGTGTGTTGTCGGTGTGTGTGTGTGTGTGTGTGTGTGTTGTCGGTGTGTGTGTGTGTTGTCTGTGTGTGTGTGTGTGTGTTGTCGGTGTTTATGTGTTGTCGGTGTGTGTGTGTTTGTGTTGTCGGTGTGTGTGTGTGTGTGTTGTCGGTGTGTGTGTGTGTGTTGTCGGTGTGTGTGTGTGTGTGTTGTCGGTGTGTGTGTGTGTGTGTGTGTGTGTGTGTGTTGTCGGTGTGTGTGTGTGTGTTGTCGGTTTGTGTGTGTGTGTTGTCGGTGTGTGTGTGTGTGTGTGTTGTCGGTGTGTGTGTGTGTGTGTGTTGTCAGTGTGTGTGTGTGTGTGTGTGTTGTCGGTGTGTGTGTGTGTGTGTTGTCGGTGTGTGTGTGTGTTGTCGGTGTGTGTGTGTGTTGTCAGTGTGTGTGTGTGTGTGTGTGTTGTCGGTGTGTGTGTGTGTGTTGTTGGTGTGTGTGTGTGTTGTCGGTGTGTGTGGGTGTGTTGTCGGTGTGTGTGTGTGTTGTCGGTGTGTGTGTGTGTGTGTGTTGTCAGTGTGTGTGTGTGTGTGTGTTGTCGGTGTGTGTGTGTTTATGTGTTGTCGGTGTGTGTGTGTGTGTTGTCGGTGTGTGTTGTGTGTGTGTGTGTTGTCGGTGTGTGTGTGTGTGTTGTCGGTGTGTGTGTGTGTGTGTGTTGTCGGTGTGTGTGTGTGTGTGTTGTCAGTGTGTGTGTGTGTGTGTTGTCGGTGTGTGTGTGTGTGTTGTGTGTGTGTGTGTTGTCGGTGTGTGTGTGTGTGTGTTGTCGGTGTGTGTGTGTGTGTGTGTGTTGTCGGTGTGTGTGTGTGTGTTTGTGTGTGTTGTCGGTGTGTGTGTGTGTGTGTTGTCGGTGTGTGTGTGTGTGTGTTGTGTGTGTGTGTGTGTGTGTGTGTGTGTTGTCGGTGTGTGTGTGTTGTGTGTGTGTGTGTTGTCGGTGTGTGTGTGTGTGTGTTGTCGGTGTGTGTGTGTGTGTGTGTTGTCGGTGTGTGTGTGTGTGTTGTGTGTGTGTGTGTTGTCGGTGTGTGTGTGTGTGTGTTGTCGGTGTGTGTGTTTGTGTGTTGTCGGTGTGTGTGTGTGTGTGTTGTCGGTGTGTGTGTGTGTGTGTGTTGTCGGTGTGTGTGTGTGTGTGTTGTCGGTGTGTGTGTGTGTGTGTTGTGTGTGTGTGTGTTGTCAGTGTGTGTGTGTGTGTGTTGTGTGTGTGTGTGTTGTCGGTGTGTGTGTGTGTGTTGTCGGTGTGTGTGTGTGTGTGTTGTGTGTGTGTGTGTTGTGTGTGTGTGTGTGTGTGTTGTCGGTGTGTGTGTGTTGTCGGTGTGTGTGTGTTGTCGGTGTGTGTGTGTGTGTGTGTTGTCGGTGTGTGTGTGTGTGTGTTGTCGGTGTGTGTGTGTGTGTGTGTGTTGTCGGTGTGTGTGTGTTATCGGTGTGTGTGTGTGTGTGTTGTCGGTGTGTGTGTGTGTGTGTGTGTGTGTGTTGTCGGTGTGTGTGTGTGTTGTCTGTGTGTGTGTGTGTGTGTGTTGTCGGTGTTTATGTGTTGTCGGTGTGTGTGTGTTTGTGTTGTCGGTGTGTGTGTGTGTGTGTTGTCGGTGTGTGTGTGTGTGTTGTCGGTGTGTGTGTTGTCGGTGTGTGTGTGTTGTGTGTGTGTGTGTTGTCGGTGTGTGTGTGTGTGTGTTGTCGGTGTGTGTGTGTGTGTGTGTTGTCGGTGTGTGTGTGTGTGTTTGTGTGTGTTGTCGGTGTGTGTGTGTGTGTGTTGTCGGTGTGTGTGTGTGTGTGTTGTGTGTGTGTGTGTGTGTGTGTGTGTGTGTGTGTTGTCGGTGTGTGTGTGTTGTGTGTGTGTGTTGTCGGTGTGTGTGTGTGTTGTCGGTGTGTGTGTGTGTGTGTTGTCGGTGTGTGTGTGTGTGTGTTGTCGGTGTGTGTGTTTGTGTGTTGTCGGTGTGTGTGTGTGTGTGTTGTCGGTGTGTGTGTGTGTGTGTGTTGTCGGTGTGTGTGTGTGTGTGTTGTCGGTGTGTGTGTGTGTGTTGTGTGTGTGTGTGTTGTCGGTGTGTGTGTGTGTGTTGTCGGTGTGTGTGTGTGTGTTGTCGGTGTGTGTGTGTGTTGTCGGTGTGTGTGTGTGTGTGTGTTGTCGATGTGTGTGTGTGTGTTGTCGGTGTGTGTGTGTGTGTGTTGTCAGTGTGTGTGTGTGTGTGTTGTGTGTGTGTGTGTTGTCGGTGTGTGTGTGTGTGTTGTCGGTGTGTGTGTGTGTGTTGTGTGTGTGTGTGTTGTGTGTGTGTGTGTGTGTGTTGTCGGTGTGTGTGTGTTGTCGGTGTGTGTGTGTTGTCGGTGTGTGTGTGTGTGTGTGTGTTGTCGGTGTGTGTGTGTGTGTGTGTGTTGTCGGTGTGTGTGTGTTATCGGTGTGTGTGTGTGTGTGTTGTCGGTGTGTGTGTGTGTGTGTGTGTGTGTGTGTTGTCGGTGTGTGTGTGTGTTGTCTGTGTGTGTGTGTGTGTGTGTTGTCGGTGTTTATGTGTTGTCGGTGTGTGTGTGTTTGTGTTGTCGGTGTGTGTGTGTGTTGTCGGTGTGTGTGTGTGTGTTGTCGGTGTGTGTGTGTGTGTGTGTGTGTGTTGTCGGTGTGTGTGTGTGTTGTCTGTGTGTGTGTGTGTGTGTTGTCGGTGTTTATGTGTTGTCGGTGTGTGTGTGTTTGTGTTGTCGGTGTGTGTGTGTGTGTGTTGTCGGTGTGTGTGTGTGTGTTGTCGGTGTGTGTGTGTGTGTGTTGTCGGTGTGTGTGTGTGTGTGTGTGTGTGTGTGTGTTGTCGGTGTGTGTGTGTGTGTTGTCGGTTTGTGTGTGTGTGTTGTCGGTGTGTGTGTGTGTGTGTGTTGTCGGTGTGTGTGTGTGTGTGTGTTGTCAGTGTGTGTGTGTGTGTGTGTGTTGTCGGTGTGTGTGTGTGTGTGTTGTCGGTGTGTGTGTGTGTTGTCGGTGTGTGTGTGTGTTGTCAGTGTGTGTGTGTGTGTGTGTGTTGTCGGTGTGTGTGTGTGTGTTGTTGGTGTGTGTGTGTGTTGTCGGTGTGTGTGGGTGTGTTGTCGGTGTGTGTGTGTGTTGTCGGTGTGTGTGTGTGTGTGTGTTGTCAGTGTGTGTGTGTGTGTGTGTTGTCGGTGTGTGTGTGTTTATGTGTTGTCGGTGTGTGTGTGTGTGTTGTCGGTGTGTGTTGTGTGTGTGTGTGTTGTCGGTGTGTGTGTGTGTGTTGTCGGTGTGTGTGTGTGTGTGTGTTGTCGGTGTGTGTGTGTGTGTGTTGTCAGTGTGTGTGTGTGTGTGTTGTCGGTGTGTGTGTGTGTGTTGTGTGTGTGTGTGTTGTCGGTGTGTGTGTGTGTGTGTTGTCGGTGTGTGTGTGTGTGTGTGTGTTGTCGGTGTGTGTGTGTGTGTTTGTGTGTGTTGTCGGTGTGTGTGTGTGTGTGTTGTCGGTGTGTGTGTGTGTGTGTTGTGTGTGTGTGTGTGTGTGTGTGTGTGTTGTCGGTGTGTGTGTGTTGTGTGTGTGTGTGTTGTCGGTGTGTGTGTGTGTGTGTTGTCGGTGTGTGTGTGTGTGTGTGTTGTCGGTGTGTGTGTGTGTGTTGTGTGTGTGTGTGTTGTCGGTGTGTGTGTGTGTGTGTTGTCGGTGTGTGTGTTTGTGTGTTGTCGGTGTGTGTGTGTGTGTGTTGTCGGTGTGTGTGTGTGTGTGTGTTGTCGGTGTGTGTGTGTGTGTGTTGTCGGTGTGTGTGTGTGTGTGTTGTGTGTGTGTGTGTTGTCAGTGTGTGTGTGTGTGTGTTGTGTGTGTGTGTGTTGTCGGTGTGTGTGTGTGTGTTGTCGGTGTGTGTGTGTGTGTGTTGTGTGTGTGTGTGTTGTGTGTGTGTGTGTGTGTGTTGTCGGTGTGTGTGTGTTGTCGGTGTGTGTGTGTTGTCGGTGTGTGTGTGTGTGTGTGTTGTCGGTGTGTGTGTGTGTGTGTTGTCGGTGTGTGTGTGTGTGTGTGTGTTGTCGGTGTGTGTGTGTTATCGGTGTGTGTGTGTGTGTGTTGTCGGTGTGTGTGTGTGTGTGTGTGTGTGTGTTGTCGGTGTGTGTGTGTGTTGTCTGTGTGTGTGTGTGTGTGTGTTGTCGGTGTTTATGTGTTGTCGGTGTGTGTGTGTTTGTGTTGTCGGTGTGTGTGTGTGTGTGTTGTCGGTGTGTGTGTGTGTGTTGTCGGTGTGTGTGTGGGTGTGTGTGTGTGTTGTCGGTGTGTGTGTGTGTTGTCTGTGTGTGTGTGTGTGTGTTGTCGGTGTTTATGTGTTGTCGGTGTGTGTGTGTGTGTTGTCGGTGTGTGTGTGTGTGTGTGTGTGTGTGTTGTCGGTGTGTGTGTGTGTGTTGTCGGTTTGTGTGTGTGTGTTGTCGGTGTGTGTGTGTGTGTGTGTGTTGTCGGTGTGTGTGTGTGTGTGTGTTGTCAGTGTGTGTGTGTGTGTGTGTGTGTGTTGTCGGTGTGTGTGTGTTTATGTGTTGTCGGTGTGTGTGTGTGTTGTCGGTGTGTGTGTGTGTGTTGTCGGTGTGTGTGTGTGTGTTGTGTGTGTGTGTGTTGTGTGTGTGTGTGTGTGTGTTGTCGGTGTGTGTGTGTTGTCGGTGTGTGTGTGTTGTCGGTGTGTGTGTGTGTGTGTGTGTTGTCGGTGTGTGTGTGTGTGTGTGTGTTGTCGGTGTGTGTGTGTTATCGGTGTGTGTGTGTGTGTGTTGTCGGTGTGTGTGTGTGTGTGTGTGTGTGTGTGTTGTCGGTGTGTGTGTGTGTTGTCTGTGTGTGTGTGTGTGTGTGTTGTCGGTGTTTATGTGTTGTCGGTGTGTGTGTGTTTGTGTTGTCGGTGTGTGTGTGTGTTGTCGGTGTGTGTGTGTGTGTTGTCGGTGTGTGTGTGTGTGTGTGTGTGTGTTGTCGGTGTGTGTGTGTGTTGTCTGTGTGTGTGTGTGTGTGTTGTCGGTGTTTATGTGTTGTCGGTGTGTGTGTGTTTGTGTTGT
The DNA here is from genome assembly GCF_965601325.2 of Salmo salar. NCBI lineage: Eukaryota > Metazoa > Chordata > Actinopteri > Salmoniformes > Salmonidae > Salmo > Salmo salar. The sequence continues at coordinate 952,295 of NC_138318.1, forward strand.
CGGTGTGTGTGTGTGTGTGTTGTCGGTGTGTGTGTGTGTGTTGTCGGTGTGTGTGTGTGTGTGTTGTCGGTGTGTGTGTGTGTGTGTGTGTGTGTGTGTGTTGTCGGTGTGTGTGTGTGTGTTGTCGGTTTGTGTGTGTGTGTTGTCGGTGTGTGTGTGTGTGTGTGTTGTCGGTGTGTGTGTGTGTGTGTGTTGTCAGTGTGTGTGTGTGTGTGTGTGTTGTCGGTGTGTGTGTGTGTGTGTTGTCGGTGTGTGTGTGTGTTGTCGGTGTGTGTGTGTGTTGTCAGTGTGTGTGTGTGTGTGTGTGTTGTCGGTGTGTGTGTGTGTGTTGTTGGTGTGTGTGTGTGTTGTCGGTGTGTGTGGGTGTGTTGTCGGTGTGTGTGTGTGTTGTCGGTGTGTGTGTGTGTGTGTGTTGTCAGTGTGTGTGTGTGTGTGTGTTGTCGGTGTGTGTGTGTTTATGTGTTGTCGGTGTGTGTGTGTGTGTTGTCGGTGTGTGTTGTGTGTGTGTGTGTTGTCGGTGTGTGTGTGTGTGTTGTCGGTGTGTGTGTGTGTGTGTGTTGTCGGTGTGTGTGTGTGTGTGTTGTCAGTGTGTGTGTGTGTGTGTTGTCGGTGTGTGTGTGTGTGTTGTGTGTGTGTGTGTTGTCGGTGTGTGTGTGTGTGTGTTGTCGGTGTGTGTGTGTGTGTGTGTGTTGTCGGTGTGTGTGTGTGTGTTTGTGTGTGTTGTCGGTGTGTGTGTGTGTGTGTTGTCGGTGTGTGTGTGTGTGTGTTGTGTGTGTGTGTGTGTGTGTGTGTGTGTTGTCGGTGTGTGTGTGTTGTGTGTGTGTGTGTTGTCGGTGTGTGTGTGTGTGTGTTGTCGGTGTGTGTGTGTGTGTGTGTTGTCGGTGTGTGTGTGTGTGTTGTGTGTGTGTGTGTTGTCGGTGTGTGTGTGTGTGTGTTGTCGGTGTGTGTGTTTGTGTGTTGTCGGTGTGTGTGTGTGTGTGTTGTCGGTGTGTGTGTGTGTGTGTGTTGTCGGTGTGTGTGTGTGTGTGTTGTCGGTGTGTGTGTGTGTGTGTTGTGTGTGTGTGTGTTGTCAGTGTGTGTGTGTGTGTGTTGTGTGTGTGTGTGTTGTCGGTGTGTGTGTGTGTGTTGTCGGTGTGTGTGTGTGTGTGTTGTGTGTGTGTGTGTTGTGTGTGTGTGTGTGTGTGTTGTCGGTGTGTGTGTGTTGTCGGTGTGTGTGTGTTGTCGGTGTGTGTGTGTGTGTGTGTTGTCGGTGTGTGTGTGTGTGTGTTGTCGGTGTGTGTGTGTGTGTGTGTGTTGTCGGTGTGTGTGTGTTATCGGTGTGTGTGTGTGTGTGTTGTCGGTGTGTGTGTGTGTGTGTGTGTGTGTGTTGTCGGTGTGTGTGTGTGTTGTCTGTGTGTGTGTGTGTGTGTGTTGTCGGTGTTTATGTGTTGTCGGTGTGTGTGTGTTTGTGTTGTCGGTGTGTGTGTGTGTGTGTTGTCGGTGTGTGTGTGTGTGTTGTCGGTGTGTGTGTGGGTGTGTGTGTGTGTTGTCGGTGTGTGTGTGTGTTGTCTGTGTGTGTGTGTGTGTGTTGTCGGTGTTTATGTGTTGTCGGTGTGTGTGTGTGTGTTGTCGGTGTGTGTGTGTGTGTGTGTGTGTGTGTTGTCGGTGTGTGTGTGTGTGTTGTCGGTTTGTGTGTGTGTGTTGTCGGTGTGTGTGTGTGTGTGTGTGTTGTCGGTGTGTGTGTGTGTGTGTGTTGTCAGTGTGTGTGTGTGTGTGTGTGTGTTGTCGGTGTGTGTGTGTTTATGTGTTGTCGGTGTGTGTGTGTGTGTTGTCGGTGTGTGTGTGTGTGTGTGTTGTCGGTGTGTGTGTGTGTTGTCGGTGTGTGTGTGTTGTCGGTGTGTCTGTGTGTGTGTTGTCGGTTTGTGTGTGTGTGTGTGTGTTGTCGGTGTGTGTGTGTGTGTTGTCGGTGTGTGTGTGTGTTGTCGGTGTGTGTGTGTTGTGTGTGTGTGTGTTGTCGGTGTGTGTGTGTGTTGTCGGTGTGTGTGTGTGTGTGTGTTGTCGGTGTGTGTATGTGTGTTGTCGGTGTGTGTGTGTGTGTGTTGTCGGTGTGTGTGTGTTATCGGTGTGTGTGTGTGTTGTCGGTGTGTGTGTGTGTGTTGTCGGTGTGTGTGTGTGTGTTGTCGGTGTGTGTGTGTGTGTGTGTTGTCGGTGTGTGTGTGTGTGTGTTGTCAGTGTGTGTGTGTGTGTGTTGTCGGTGTGTGTGTGTTGTGTGTGTGTGTGTTGTCGGTGTGTGTGTGTGTGTGTTGTCGGTGTGTGTGTGTGTGTGTTGTCGGTGTGTGTGTGTGTGTGTTGTGTGTGTTGTCGGTGTGTGTGTGTGTGTGTTGTCGGTGTGTGTGTGTGTGTGTTGTGTGTGTGTGTGTGTGTGTGTGTGTGTGTTGTCGGTGTGTGTGTGTTGTGTGTGTGTGTGTTGTCGGTGTGTGTGTGTGTTGTCGGTGTGTGTGTGTGTGTGTGTTGTCGGTGTGTGTGTGTGTGTTGTGTGTGTGTGTGTTGTCGGTGTGTGTGTGTGTGTGTTGTCGGTGTGTGTGTTTGTGTGTTGTCGGTGTGTGTGTGTGTGTGTTGTCGGTGTGTGTGTGTGTGTGTGTTGTCGGTGTGTGTGTGTGTGTGTTGTCGGTGTGTGTGTGTGTGTTGTGTGTGTGTGTGTTGTCGGTGTGTGTGTGTGTTGTCGGTGTGTGTGTGTGTGTTGTCGGTGTGTGTGTGTGTTGTCGGTGTGTGTGTGTGTGTTGTCGATGTGTGTGTGTGTGTTGTCGGTGTGTGTGTGTGTGTGTTGTCAGTGTGTGTGTGTGTGTGTTGTGTGTGTGTGTGTTGTCGGTGTGTGTGTGTGTGTGTTGTCGGTGTGTGTGTGTGTGTGTTGTGTGTGTGTGTGTTGTGTGTGTGTGTGTGTGTGTTGTCGGTGTGTGTGTGTTGTCGGTGTGTGTGTGTTGTCGGTGTGTGTGTGTGTGTGTGTGTTGTCGGTGTGTGTGTGTGTGTGTTGTCGGTGTGTGTGTGTGTGTGTGTGTTGTCGGTGTGTGTGTGTTATCGGTGTGTGTGTGTGTGTGTTGTCGGTGTGTGTGTGTGTGTGTGTGTGTGTGTGTTGTCGGTGTGTGTGTGTGTGTTGTCTGTGTGTGTGTGTGTGTGTGTTGTCGGTGTTTATGTGTTGTCGGTGTGTGTGTGTTTGTGTTGTCGGTGTGTGTGTGTGTTGTCGGTGTGTGTGTGTGTGTTGTCGGTGTGTGTGTGTGTGTGTGTGTGTGTTGTCGGTGTGTGTGTGTGTTGTCTGTGTGTGTGTGTGTGTGTTGTCGGTGTTTATGTGTTGTCGGTGTGTGTGTGTTTGTGTTGTCGGTGTGTGTGTGTGTGTGTTGTCGGTGTGTGTGTGTGTGTTGTCGGTGTGTGTGTGTGTGTGTTGTCGGTGTGTGTGTGTGTGTGTGTGTGTGTGTGTGTTGTCGGTGTGTGTGTGTTGTCGGTTTGTGTGTGTGTGTTGTCGGTGTGTGTGTGTGTGTGTGTTGTCGGTGTGTGTGTGTGTGTGTGTTGTCAGTGTGTGTGTGTGTGTGTGTGTTGTCGGTGTGTGTGTGTGTGTGTTGTCGGTGTGTGTGTGTGTTGTCGGTGTGTGTGTGTGTTGTCAGTGTGTGTGTGTGTGTGTGTGTGTTGTCGGTGTGTGTGTGTGTGTTGTTGGTGTGTGTGTGTGTTGTCGGTGTGTGTGGGTGTGTTGTCGGTGTGTGTGTGTGTTGTCGGTGTGTGTGTGTGTGTGTGTTGTCAGTGTGTGTGTGTGTGTGTGTTGTCGGTGTGTGTGTGTTTATGTGTTGTCGGTGTGTGTGTGTGTGTTGTCGGTGTGTGTGTGTGTGTGTTGTCGGTGTGTGTGTGTGTGTTGTCGGTGTGTGTGTGTGTGTTGTCGGTGTGTGTGTGTGTGTGTTGTCGGTGTGTGTGTGTGTGTGTTGTCAGTGTGTGTGTGTGTGTGTTGTCGGTGTGTGTGTGTGTGTTTTGTGTGTGTGTGTTGTCGGTGTGTGTGTGTGTGTGTTGTCGGTGTGTGTGTGTGTGTGTGTGTTGTCGGTGTGTGTGTGTGTGTTTGTGTGTGTTGTGTGTGTGTGTGTGTGTGTGTTGTCGGTGTGTGTGTGTGTGTGTGTGTGTTGTGTGTGTGTGTGTGTGTGTGTGTTGTCGGTGTGTGTGTGTTGTGTGTGTGTGTGTTGTCGGTGTGTGTGTGTGTGTGTTGTCAGTGTGTGTGTGTGTGTGTGTTGTCGGTGTGTGTGTGTGTTGTGTGTGTGTGTGTTGTCGGTGTGTGTGTGTGTGTGTTGTCGGTGTGTGTGTGTGTGTGTGTGTTGTCGGTGTGTGTGTGTGTGTTTGTGTGTGTTGTCGGTGTGTGTGTGTGTGTGTTGTCGGTGTGTGTGTGTTGTGTGTGTGTGTGTTGTCGGTGTGTATGTGTGTGTGTGTTGTCGGTGTGTGTGTTTGTGTGTTGTCGGTGTGTGTGTGTGTGTGTTGTCGGTGTGTGTGTGTGTGTGTGTGTTGTCGGTGTGTGTGTGTGTGTGTTGTCAGTGTGTGTGTGTGTGTGTTTTGTCGGTGTGTGTGTGTGTGTGTGTGTGTGTGTGTGTGTGTGTGTTGCCGGTGTGTGTGTGTGTTGTCGGTGTGTGTGTGTGTGTGTTGTCGGTGTGTGTGTGTGTTTGTGTTGTCGTGTGTGTGTGTGTGTGTGTGTGTGTGTGTTGTCGGTGTGTGTGTGTGTGTTGTCGGTGTGTGTGTGTGTGTTGTCGGTGTGTGTGTGTGTGTTGTCGGTGTGTGTGTGTGTTGTCGGTGTGTGTGTGTGTGTGTGTTGTCGATGTGTGTGTGTGTGTTGTCGGTGTGTGTGTGTGTGTGTTGTCAGTGTGTGTGTGTGTGTGTGTGTGTTGTGTGTGTGTGTGTTGTCGGTGTGTGTGTGTGTGTTGTCGGTGTGTGTGTGTGTGTGTTGTGTGTGTGTGTGTTGTGTGTGTGTGTGTGTGTGTTGTCGGTGTGTGTGTGTTGTCGGTGTGTGTGTGTTGTCGGTGTGTGTGTGTGTGTGTGTGTTGTCGGTGTGTGTGTCTGTGTGTGTGTGTGTGTGTTGTCGGTGTTTATGTGTTGTCGGTGTGTGTGTGTTTGTGTTGTCGGTGTGTGTTGTCGGTGTGTGTGTGTGTGTTGTCGGTGTGTGTGTGTGTGTGTGTGTGTGTTGTCGGTGTGTGTGTGTGTTGTCTGTGTGTGTGTGTGTGTGTTGTCGGTGTTTATGTGTTGTCGGTGTGTGTGTGTTTGTGTTGTCGGTGTGTGTGTGTGTGTTGTCGGTGTGTGTGTGTGTGTTGTCGGTGTGTGTGTGTGTGTGTTGTCGGTGTGTGTGTGTGTGTGTGTGTATGTGTGTGTGTGTTGTCGGTGTGTGTGTGTGTGTGTGTTGTCGGTGTGTGTGTGTGTGTGTGTGTTGTCAGTGTGTGTGTGTGTGTGTGTGTTGTCGGTGTGTGTGTGTGTGTGTTGTCGGTGTGTGTGTGTGTTGTCGGTGTGTGTGTGTGTTGTCAGTGTGTGTGTGTGTGTGTGTGTTGTCGGTGTGTGTGTGTGTGTTGTTGGTGTGTGTGTGTGTTGTCGGTGTGTGTGGGTGTGTTGTCGGTGTGTGTGTGTGTTGTCGGTGTGTGTGTGTGTGTGTGTTGTCAGTGTGTGTGTGTGTGTGTGTTGTCGGTGTGTGTGTGTTTATGTGTTGTCGGTGTGTGTGTGTGTGTTGTCGGTGTGTGTGTGTCTGTGTTGTCGGTGTGTGTGTGTGTGTTGTCGGTGTGTGTGTGTGTGTTGTCGGTGTGTGTGTGTGTGTGTGTTGTCGGTGTGTGTGTGTGTGTGTTGTCAGTGTGTGTGTGTGTGTGTTGTCGGTGTGTGTGTGTGTGTTGTGTGTGTGTGTGTTGTCGGTGTGTGTGTGTGTGTGTTGTCAGTGTGTGTGTGTGTGTGTGTGTTGTCGGTGTGTGTGTGTGTGTTGTGTGTGTGTGTGTTGTCGGTGTGTGTGTGTGTGTGTTGTCGGTGTGTGTGTGTGTGTGTGTGTTGTCGGTGTGTGTGTGTGTGTTTGTGTGTGTTGTCGGTGTGTGTGTGTGTGTGTGTGTTGTCGGTGTGTGTGTGTTGTGTGTGTGTGTGTTGTCGGTGTGTGTGTGTGTGTGTTGTCGGTGTGTGTGTTTGTGTGTTGTCGGTGTGTGTGTGTGTGTGTTGTCGGTGTGTGTGTGTGTGTGTGTGTTGTCGGTGTGTGTGTGTGTGTGTTGTCAGTGTGTGTGTGTGTGTGTGTTGTCGGTGTGTGTGTGTGTGTGTGTGTGTGTGTGTGTGTGTGTGTTGCCGGTGTGTGTGTGTGTGTTGTCGGTGTGTGTGTGTGTGTGTTGTCGGTGTGTGTGTGTGTTTGTGTTGTCGGTGTGTGTGTGTGTGTGTGTGTGTGTGTTGTCGGTGTGTGTGTGTGTGTTGTCGGTGTGTGTGTGTGTTGTCAGTGTGTGTGTGTGTGTGTGTGTTGTCGGTGTGTGTGTGTTGTTGGTGTGTGTGTGTGTGTTGTTGGTGTGTGTGGGTGTGTTGTCGGTGTGTGTGTGTGTGTTGTCGGTGTGTGTGTGTGTGTGTGTGTTGTCAGTGTGTGTGTGTGTGTGTGTTGTCGGTGTGTGTGTGTTTATGTGTTGTCGGTGTGTGTGTGTGTTGTCGGTGTGTGTGTGTGTTGTCGGTGTGTGTGTGTGTGTTGTCGGTGTGTGTGTGTGTGTTGTCGGTGTGTGTGTGTGTGTGTTGTCGGTGTGTGTGTGTGTGTGTTGTCAGTGTGTGTGTGTGTGTGTTGTCGGTGTGTGTGTGTTGTGTGTGTGTGTGTTGTCGGTGTGTGTGTGTGTGTGTTGTCGGTGTGTGTGTGTGTGTGTGTTGTCGGTGTGTGTGTGTGTGTTTGTGTGTGTTGTCGGTGTGTGTGTGTGTGTGTTGTCGGTGTGTGTGTGTGTGTGTTGTGTGTGTGTGTGTGTGTGTGTGTGTGTGTGTGTGTTGTCGGTGTGTGTGTGTTGTGTGTGTGTGTTGTCGGTGTGTGTGTGTGTTGTCGGTGTGTGTGTGTGTGTGTTGTCGGTGTGTGTGTGTGTGTGTTGTCGGTGTGTGTGTTTGTGTGTTGTCGGTGTGTGTGTGTGTGTGTTGTCGGTGTGTGTGTGTGTGTGTGTTGTCGGTGTGTGTGTGTGTGTGTTGTCGGTGTGTGTGTGTGTGTTGTGTGTGTGTGTGTTGTCGGTGTGTGTGTGTGTGTTGTCGGTGTGTGTGTGTGTGTTGTCGGTGTGTGTGTGTGTTGTCGGTGTGTGTGTGTGTGTGTGTTGTCGATGTGTGTGTGTGTGTTGTCGGTGTGTGTGTGTGTGTGTTGTCAGTGTGTGTGTGTGTGTGTTGTGTGTGTGTGTGTTGTCGGTGTGTGTGTGTGTGTTGTCGGTGTGTGTGTGTGTGTTGTGTGTGTGTGTGTTGTGTGTGTGTGTGTGTGTGTTGTCGGTGTGTGTGTGTTGTCGGTGTGTGTGTGTTGTCGGTGTGTGTGTGTGTGTGTGTGTTGTCGGTGTGTGTGTGTGTGTGTGTGTTGTCGGTGTGTGTGTGTTATCGGTGTGTGTGTGTGTGTGTTGTCGGTGTGTGTGTGTGTGTGTGTGTGTGTGTGTTGTCGGTGTGTGTGTGTGTTGTCTGTGTGTGTGTGTGTGTGTGTTGTCGGTGTTTATGTGTTGTCGGTGTGTGTGTGTTTGTGTTGTCGGTGTGTGTGTGTGTTGTCGGTGTGTGTGTGTGTGTTGTCGGTGTGTGTGTGTGTGTGTGTGTGTGTTGTCGGTGTGTGTGTGTGTTGTCTGTGTGTGTGTGTGTGTGTTGTCGGTGTTTATGTGTTGTCGGTGTGTGTGTGTTTGTGTTGTCGGTGTGTGTGTGTGTGTGTTGTCGGTGTGTGTGTGTGTGTTGTCGGTGTGTGTGTGTGTGTGTTGTCGGTGTGTGTGTGTGTGTGTGTGTGTGTGTGTGTTGTCGGTGTGTGTGTGTGTGTTGTCGGTTTGTGTGTGTGTGTTGTCGGTGTGTGTGTGTGTGTGTGTTGTCGGTGTGTGTGTGTGTGTGTGTTGTCAGTGTGTGTGTGTGTGTGTGTGTTGTCGGTGTGTGTGTGTGTGTGTTGTCGGTGTGTGTGTGTGTTGTCGGTGTGTGTGTGTGTTGTCAGTGTGTGTGTGTGTGTGTGTGTTGTCGGTGTGTGTGTGTGTGTTGTTGGTGTGTGTGTGTGTTGTCGGTGTGTGTGGGTGTGTTGTCGGTGTGTGTGTGTGTTGTCGGTGTGTGTGTGTGTGTGTGTTGTCAGTGTGTGTGTGTGTGTGTGTTGTCGGTGTGTGTGTGTTTATGTGTTGTCGGTGTGTGTGTGTGTGTTGTCGGTGTGTGTTGTGTGTGTGTGTGTTGTCGGTGTGTGTGTGTGTGTTGTCGGTGTGTGTGTGTGTGTGTGTTGTCGGTGTGTGTGTGTGTGTGTTGTCAGTGTGTGTGTGTGTGTGTTGTCGGTGTGTGTGTGTGTGTTGTGTGTGTGTGTGTTGTCGGTGTGTGTGTGTGTGTGTTGTCGGTGTGTGTGTGTGTGTGTGTGTTGTCGGTGTGTGTGTGTGTGTTTGTGTGTGTTGTCGGTGTGTGTGTGTGTGTGTTGTCGGTGTGTGTGTGTGTGTGTTGTGTGTGTGTGTGTGTGTGTGTGTGTGTTGTCGGTGTGTGTGTGTTGTGTGTGTGTGTGTTGTCGGTGTGTGTGTGTGTGTGTTGTCGGTGTGTGTGTGTGTGTGTGTTGTCGGTGTGTGTGTGTGTGTTGTGTGTGTGTGTGTTGTCGGTGTGTGTGTGTGTGTGTTGTCGGTGTGTGTGTTTGTGTGTTGTCGGTGTGTGTGTGTGTGTGTTGTCGGTGTGTGTGTGTGTGTGTGTTGTCGGTGTGTGTGTGTGTGTGTTGTCGGTGTGTGTGTGTGTGTGTTGTGTGTGTGTGTGTTGTCAGTGTGTGTGTGTGTGTGTTGTGTGTGTGTGTGTTGTCGGTGTGTGTGTGTGTGTTGTCGGTGTGTGTGTGTGTGTGTTGTGTGTGTGTGTGTTGTGTGTGTGTGTGTGTGTGTTGTCGGTGTGTGTGTGTTGTCGGTGTGTGTGTGTTGTCGGTGTGTGTGTGTGTGTGTGTTGTCGGTGTGTGTGTGTGTGTGTTGTCGGTGTGTGTGTGTGTGTGTGTGTTGTCGGTGTGTGTGTGTTATCGGTGTGTGTGTGTGTGTGTTGTCGGTGTGTGTGTGTGTGTGTGTGTGTGTGTGTTGTCGGTGTGTGTGTGTGTTGTCTGTGTGTGTGTGTGTGTGTGTTGTCGGTGTTTATGTGTTGTCGGTGTGTGTGTGTTTGTGTTGTCGGTGTGTGTGTGTGTGTGTTGTCGGTGTGTGTGTGTGTGTTGTCGGTGTGTGTGTTGTCGGTGTGTGTGTGTTGTGTGTGTGTGTGTTGTCGGTGTGTGTGTGTGTGTGTTGTCGGTGTGTGTGTGTGTGTGTGTTGTCGGTGTGTGTGTGTGTGTTTGTGTGTGTTGTCGGTGTGTGTGTGTGTGTGTTGTCGGTGTGTGTGTGTGTGTGTTGTGTGTGTGTGTGTGTGTGTGTGTGTGTGTGTGTTGTCGGTGTGTGTGTGTTGTGTGTGTGTGTTGTCGGTGTGTGTGTGTGTTGTCGGTGTGTGTGTGTGTGTGTTGTCGGTGTGTGTGTGTGTGTGTTGTCGGTGTGTGTGTTTGTGTGTTGTCGGTGTGTGTGTGTGTGTGTTGTCGGTGTGTGTGTGTGTGTGTGTTGTCGGTGTGTGTGTGTGTGTGTTGTCGGTGTGTGTGTGTGTGTTGTGTGTGTGTGTGTTGTCGGTGTGTGTGTGTGTGTTGTCGGTGTGTGTGTGTGTGTTGTCGGTGTGTGTGTGTGTTGTCGGTGTGTGTGTGTGTGTGTGTTGTCGATGTGTGTGTGTGTGTTGTCGGTGTGTGTGTGTGTGTGTTGTCAGTGTGTGTGTGTGTGTGTTGTGTGTGTGTGTGTTGTCGGTGTGTGTGTGTGTGTTGTCGGTGTGTGTGTGTGTGTTGTGTGTGTGTGTGTTGTGTGTGTGTGTGTGTGTGTTGTCGGTGTGTGTGTGTTGTCGGTGTGTATGTGTTGTCGGTGTGTGTGTGTGTGTGTGTGTTGTCGGTGTGTGTGTGTGTGTGTGTGTTGTCGGTGTGTGTGTGTTATCGGTGTGTGTGTGTGTGTGTTGTCGGTGTGTGTGTGTGTGTGTGTGTGTGTGTGTGTTGTCGGTGTGTGTGTGTGTTGTCTGTGTGTGTGTGTGTGTGTGTTGTCGGTGTTTATGTGTTGTCGGTGTGTGTGTGTTTGTGTTGTCGGTGTGTGTGTGTGTTGTCGGTGTGTGTGTGTGTGTTGTCGGTGTGTGTGTGTGTGTGTGTGTGTGTTGTCGGTGTGTGTGTGTGTTGTCTGTGTGTGTGTGTGTGTGTTGTCGGTGTTTATGTGTTGTCGGTGTGTGTGTGTTTGTGTTGTCGGTGTGTGTGTGTGTGTGTTGTCGGTGTGTGTGTGTGTGTTGTCGGTGTGTGTGTGTGTGTGTTGTCGGTGTGTGTGTGTGTGTGTGTGTGTGTGTGTGTTGTCGGTGTGTGTGTGTGTGTTGTCGGTTTGTGTGTGTGTGTTGTCGGTGTGTGTGTGTGTGTGTGTTGTCGGTGTGTGTGTGTGTGTGTGTTGTCAGTGTGTGTGTGTGTGTGTGTGTTGTCGGTGTGTGTGTGTGTGTGTTGTCGGTGTGTGTGTGTGTTGTCGGTGTGTGAGTGTGTTGTCAGTGTGTGTGTGTGTGTGTGTGTTGTCGGTGTGTGTGTGTGTGTTGTTGGTGTGTGTGTGTGTTGTCGGTGTGTGTGGGTGTGTTGTCGGTGTGTGTGTGTGTTGTCGGTGTGTGTGTGTGTGTGTGTTGTCAGTGTGTGTGTGTGTGTGTGTTGTCGGTGTGTGTGTGTTTATGTGTTGTCGGTGTGTGTGTGTGTGTTGTCGGTGTGTGTTGTGTGTGTGTGTGTTGTCGGTGTGTGTGTGTGTGTTGTCGGTGTGTGTGTGTGTGTGTGTTGTCGGTGTGTGTGTGTGTGTGTTGTCAGTGTGTGTGTGTGTGTGTTGTCGGTGTGTGTGTGTGTGTTGTGTGTGTGTGTGTTGTCGGTGTGTGTGTGTGTGTGTTGTCGGTGTGTGTGTGTGTGTGTGTGTTGTCGGTGTGTGTGTGTGTGTTTGTGTGTGTTGTCGGTGTGTGTGTGTGTGTGTTGTCGGTGTGTGTGTGTGTGTGTTGTGTGTGTGTGTGTGTGTGTGTGTGTGTTGTCGGTGTGTGTGTGTTGTGTGTGTGTGTGTTGTCGGTGTGTGTGTGTGTGTGTTGTCGGTGTGTGTGTGTGTGTGTGTTGTCGGTGTGTGTGTGTGTGTTGTGTGTGTGTGTGTTGTCGGTGTGTGTGTGTGTGTGTTGTCGGTGTGTGTGTTTGTGTGTTGTCGGTGTGTGTGTGTGTGTGTTGTCGGTGTGTGTGTGTGTGTGTGTTGTCGGTGTGTGTGTGTGTGTGTTGTCGGTGTGTGTGTGTGTGTGTTGTGTGTGTGTGTGTTGTCAGTGTGTGTGTGTGTGTGTTGTGTGTGTGTGTGTTGTCGGTGTGTGTGTGTGTGTTGTCGGTGTGTGTGTGTGTGTGTTGTGTGTGTGTGTGTTGTGTGTGTGTGTGTGTGTGTTGTCGGTGTGTGTGTGTTGTCGGTGTGTGTGTGTTGTCGGTGTGTGTGTGTGTGTGTGTGTTGTCGGTGTGTGTGTGTGTGTGTTGTCGGTGTGTGTGTGTGTGTGTGTGTTGTCGGTGTGTGTGTGTTATCGGTGTGTGTGTGTGTGTGTTGTCGGTGTGTGTGTGTGTGTGTGTGTGTGTGTTGTCGGTGTGTGTGTGTGTGTGTGTGTGTGTGTGTGTTGTCGGTGTGTGTGTGTGTTGTCGGTGTGTGTGTGTGTGTGTGTGTTGTCGGTGTGTGTGTGTGTGTGTTGTCGGTGTGTGTGTGTGTGTGTTGTGTGTGTGTGTGTTGTCAGTGTGTGTGTGTGTGTGTTGTGTGTGTGTGTGTTGTCGGTGTGTGTGTGTGTGTTGTCGGTGTGTGTGTGTGTGTGTTGTGTGTGTGTGTGTTGTGTGTGTGTGTGTGTGTGTTGTCGGTGTGTGTGTGTTGTCGGTGTGTGTGTGTTGTCGGTGTGTGTGTGTGTGTGTGTTGTCGGTGTGTGTGTGTGTGTGTTGTCGGTGTGTGTGTGTGTGTGTGTGTTGTCGGTGTGTGTGTGTTATCGGTGTGTGTGTGTGTGTGTTGTCGGTGTGTGTGTGTGTGTGTGTGTGTGTGTTGTCGGTGTGTGTGTGTGTTGTCTGTGTGTGTGTGTGTGTGTGTTGTCGGTGTTTATGTGTTGTCGGTGTGTGTGTGTTTGTGTTGTCGGTGTGTGTGTGTGTGTGTTGTCGGTGTGTGTGTGTGTGTTGTCGGTGTGTGTGTGGGTGTGTGTGTGTGTTGTCGGTGTGTGTGTGTGTTGTCTGTGTGTGTGTGTGTGTGTTGTCGGTGTTTATGTGTTGTCGGTGTGTGTGTGTGTGTTGTCGGTGTGTGTGTGTGTGTGTGTGTGTGTGTTGTCGGTGTGTGTGTGTGTGTTGTCGGTTTGTGTGTGTGTGTTGTCGGTGTGTGTGTGTGTGTGTGTGTTGTCGGTGTGTGTGTGTGTGTGTGTTGTCAGTGTGTGTGTGTGTGTGTGTGTGTGTTGTCGGTGTGTGTGTGTTTATGTGTTGTCGGTGTGTGTGTGTGTTGTCGGTGTGTGTGTGTGTGTCTGTTGTCGGTGTGTGTGTGTGTTGTCGGTGTGTGTGTGTTGTCGGTGTGTCTGTGTGTGTGTTGTCGGTTTGTGTGTGTGTGTGTGTGTTGTCGGTGTGTGTGTGTGTGTTGTCGGTGTGTGTGTGTGTTGTCGGTGTGTGTGTGTTGTGTGTGTGTGTGTTGTCGGTGTGTGTGTGTGTTGTCGGTGTGTGTGTGTGTGTGTGTTGTCGGTGTGTGTATGTGTGTTGTCGGTGTGTGTGTGTGTGTGTTGTCGGTGTGTGTGTGTTATCGGTGTGTGTGTGTGTTGTCGGTGTGTGTGTGTGTGTTGTCGGTGTGTGTGTGTGTGTTGTCGGTGTGTGTGTGTGTGTGTGTTGTCGGTGTGTGTGTGTGTGTGTTGTCAGTGTGTGTGTGTGTGTGTTGTCGGTGTGTGTGTGTTGTGTGTGTGTGTGTTGTCGGTGTGTGTGTGTGTGTGTTGTCGGTGTGTGTGTGTGTGTGTTGTCGGTGTGTGTGTGTGTGTTTGTGTGTGTTGTCGGTGTGTGTGTGTGTGTGTTGTCGGTGTGTGTGTGTGTGTGTTGTGTGTGTGTGTGTGTGTGTGTGTGTTGTCGGTGTGTGTGTGTTGTGTGTGTGTGTGTTGTCGGTGTGTGTGTGTGTTGTCGGTGTGTGTGTGTGTGTGTGTTGTCGGTGTGTGTGTGTGTGTTGTGTGTGTGTGTGTTGTCGGTGTGTGTGTGTGTGTGTTGTCGGTGTGTGTGTTTGTGTGTTGTCGGTGTGTGTGTGTGTGTGTTGTCGGTGTGTGTGTGTGTGTGTGTTGTCGGTGTGTGTGTCTGTGTGTTGTCGGTGTGTGTGTGTGTGTTGTGTGTGTGTGTGTTGTCGGTGTGTGTGTGTGTTGTCGGTGTGTGTGTGTGTGTTGTCGGTGTGTGTGTGTGTTGTCGGTGTGTGTGTGTGTGTTGTCGATGTGTGTGTGTGTGTTGTCGGTGTGTGTGTGTGTGTGTTGTCAGTGTGTGTGTGTGTGTGTTGTGTGTGTGTGTGTTGTCGGTGTGTGTGTGTGTGTTGTCGGTGTGTGTGTGTGTGTGTTGTGTGTGTGTGTGTTGTGTGTGTGTGTGTGTGTGTTGTCGGTGTGTGTGTGTTGTCGGTGTGTGTGTGTTGTCGGTGTGTGTGTGTGTGTGTGTGTTGTCGGTGTGTGTGTGTGTGTGTTGTCGGTGTGTGTGTGTGTGTGTGTGTTGTCGGTGTGTGTGTGTTATCGGTGTGTGTGTGTGTGTGTTGTCGGTGTGTGTGTGTGTGTGTGTGTGTGTGTGTTGTCGGTGTGTGTGTGTGTTGTCTGTGTGTGTGTGTGTGTGTGTTGTCGGTGTTTATGTGTTGTCGGTGTGTGTGTGTTTGTGTTGTCGGTGTGTGTGTGTGTTGTCGGTGTGTGTGTGTGTGTTGTCGGTGTGTGTGTGTGTGTGTGTGTGTGTTGTCGGTGTGTGTGTGTGTTGTCTGTGTGTGTGTGTGTGTGTTGTCGGTGTTTATGTGTTGTCGGTGTGTGTGTGTTTGTGTTGTCGGTGTGTGTGTGTGTGTGTTGTCGGTGTGTGTGTGTGTGTTGTCGGAGTGTGTGTGTGTGTGTTGTCGGTGTGTGTGTGTGTGTGTGTGTGTGTGTGTGTTGTCGGTGTGTGTGTGTTGTCGGTTTGTGTGTGTGTGTTGTCGGTGTGTGTGTGTGTGTGTGTTGTCGGTGTGTGTGTGTGTGTGTGTTGTCAGTGTGTGTGTGTGTGTGTGTGTGTGTTGTCGGTGTGTGTGTGTGTGTGTTGTCGGTGTGTGTGTGTGTTGTCGGTGTGTGTGTGTGTTGTCAGTGTGTGTGTGTGTGTGTGTGTTGTCGGTGTGTGTGTGTGTGTTGTTGGTGTGTGTGTGTGTTGTCGGTGTGTGTGGGTGTGTTGTCGGTGTGTGTGTGTGTTGTCGGTGTGTGTGTGTGTGTGTGTTGTCAGTGTGTGTGTGTGTGTGTGTTGTCGGTGTGTGTGTGTTTATGTGTTGTCGGTGTGTGTGTGTGTGTGTGTGTGTGTTGTCGGTGTGTGTGTGTGTTGTCTGTGTGTGTGTGTGTGTGTTGTCGGTGTTTATGTGTTGTCGGTGTGTGTGTGTTTGTGTTGTCGGTGTGTGTGTGTGTGTGTTGTCGGTGTGTGTGTGTGTGTTGTCGGTGTGTGTGTGTGTGTGTTGTCGGTGTGTGTGTGTGTGTGTGTGTGTGTGTGTGTTGTCGGTGTGTGTGTGTGTGTTGTCGGTTTGTGTGTGTGTGTTGTCGGTGTGTGTGTGTGTGTGTGTTGTCGGTGTGTGTGTGTGTGTGTGTTGTCAGTGTGTGTGTGTGTGTGTGTGTTGTCGGTGTGTGTGTGTGTGTGTTGTCGGTGTGTGTGTGTGTTGTCGGTGTGTGTGTGTGTTGTCAGTGTGTGTGTGTGTGTGTGTGTTGTCGGTGTGTGTGTGTGTGTTGTTGGTGTGTGTGTGTGTTGTCGGTGTGTGTGGGTGTGTTGTCGGTGTGTGTGTGTGTTGTCGGTGTGTGTGTGTGTGTTGTCAGTGTGTGTGTGTGTGTGTGTTGTCGGTGTGTGTGTGTTTATGTGTTGTCGGTGTGTGTGTGTGTGTTGTCGGTGTGTGTTGTGTGTGTGTGTGTTGTCGGTGTGTGTGTGTGTGTTGTCGGTGTGTGTGTGTGTGTGTGTTGTCGGTGTGTGTGTGTGTGTGTTGTCAGTGTGTGTGTGTGTGTGTTGTCGGTGTGTGTGTGTGTGTTGTGTGTATGTGTGTTGTCGGTGTGTGTGTGTGTGTGTTGTCGGTGTGTGTGTGTGTGTGTGTGTTGTCGGTGTGTGTGTGTGTGTTTGTGTGTGTTGTCGGTGTGTGTGTGTGTGTGTTGTCGGTGTGTGTGTGTGTGTGTTGTGTGTGTGTGTGTGTGTGTGTGTGTGTGTTGTCGGTGTGTGTGTGTTGTGTGTGTGTGTGTTGTCGGTGTGTGTGTGTGTGTGTTGTCGGTGTGTGTGTGTGTGTGTGTTGTCGGTGTGTGTGTGTGTGTTGTGTGTGTGTGTGTTGTCGGTGTGTGTGTGTGTGTGTTGTCGGTGTGTGTGTTTGTGTGTTGTCGGTGTGTGTGTGTGTGTGTTGTCGGTGTGTGTGTGTGTGTGTGTGTTGTCGGTGTGTGTGTGTGTGTGTTGTCGGTGTGTGTGTGTGTGTGTTGTGTGTGTGTGTGTTGTCAGTGTGTGTGTGTGTGTGTTGTGTGTGTGTGTGTTGTCGGTGTGTGTGTGTGTGTTGTCGGTGTGTGTGTGTGTGTGTTGTGTGTGTGTGTGTTGTGTGTGTGTGTGTGTGTGTTGTCGGTGTGTGTGTGTTGTCGGTGTGTGTGTGTTGTCGGTGTGTGTGTGTGTGTGTGTTGTCGGTGTGTGTGTGTGTGTGTTGTCGGTGTGTGTGTGTGTGTGTTGTCGGTGTGTGTGTGTTATCGGTGTGTGTGTGTGTGTGTTGTCGGTGTGTGTGTGTGTGTGTGTGTGTGTGTTGTCGGTGTGTGTGTGTGTTGTCTGTGTGTGTGTGTGTGTGTGTTGTCGGTGTTTATGTGTTGTCGGTGTGTGTGTGTTTGTGTTGTCGGTGTGTGTGTGTGTGTGTTGTCGGTGTGTGTGTGTGTGTTGTCGGTGTGTGTGTGGGTGTGTGTGTGTGTTGTCGGTGTGTGTGTGTGTTGTCTGTGTGTGTGTGTGTGTGTTGTCGGTGTTTATGTGTTGTCGGTGTGTGTGTGTGTGTTGTCGGTGTGTGTGTGTGTGTGTGTGTGTGTGTTGTCGGTGTGTGTGTGTGTGTTGTCGGTTTGTGTGTGTGTGTTGTCGGTGTGTGTGTGTGTGTGTGTGTTGTCGGTGTGTGTGTGTGTGTGTGTTGTCAGTGTGTGTGTGTGTGTGTGTGTGTGTTGTCGGTGTGTGTGTGTTTATGTGTTGTCGGTGTGTGTGTGTGTTGTCGGTGTGTGTGTGTGTGTGTGTGTTGTCGGTGTGTGTGTGTGTTGTCGGTGTGTGTGTGTTGTCGGTGTGTCTGTGTGTGTGTTGTCGGTTTGTGTGTGTGTGTGTGTGTTGTCGGTGTGTGTGTGTGTGTTGTCGGTGTGTGTGTGTGTTGTCGGTGTGTGTGTGTTGTGTGTGTGTGTGTTGTCGGTGTGTGTGTGTGTTGTCGGTGTGTGTGTGTGTGTGTGTTGTCGGTGTGTGTATGTGTGTTGTCGGTGTGTGTGTGTGTGTGTTGTCGGTGTGTGTGTGTTATCGGTGTGTGTGTGTGTTGTCGGTGTGTGTGTGTGTGTTGTCGGTGTGTGTGTGTGTGTTGTCGGTGTGTGTGTGTGTGTGTGTTGTCGGTGTGTGTGTGTGTGTGTTGTCAGTGTGTGTGTGTGTGTGTTGTCGGTGTGTGTGTGTTGTGTGTGTGTGTGTTGTCGGTGTGTGTGTGTGTGTGTTGTCGGTGTGTGTGTGTGTGTGTTGTCGGTGTGTGTGTGTGTGTTTGTGTGTGTTGTCGGTGTGTGTGTGTGTGTGTTGTCGGTGTGTGTGTGTGTGTGTTGTGTGTGTGTGTGTGTGTGTGTGTGTGTGTTGTCGGTGTGTGTGTGTTGTGTGTGTGTGTGTTGTCGGTGTGTGTGTGTGTTGTCGGTGTGTGTGTGTGTGTGTGTTGTCGGTGTGTGTGTGTGTGTTGTGTGTGTGTGTGTTGTCGGTGTGTGTGTGTGTGTGTTGTCGGTGTGTGTGTTTGTGTGTTGTCGGTGTGTGTGTGTGTGTGTTGTCGGTGTGTGTGTGTGTGTGTGTTGTCGGTGTGTGTGTGTGTGTGTTGTCGGTGTGTGTGTGTGTGTTGTGTGTGTGTGTGTTGTCGGTGTGTGTGTGTGTTGTCGGTGTGTGTGTGTGTGTTGTCGGTGTGTGTGTGTGTTGTCGGTGTGTGTGTGTGTGTTGTCGATGTGTGTGTGTGTGTTGTCGGTGTGTGTGTGTGTGTGTTGTCAGTGTGTGTGTGTGTGTGTTGTGTGTGTGTGTGTTGTCGGTGTGTGTGTGTGTGTTGTCGGTGTGTGTGTGTGTGTGTTGTGTGTGTGTGTGTTGTGTGTGTGTGTGTGTGT
>NC_138318.1:972500-997500 GCF_965601325.2 Salmo salar
TGTGTGTTGTCGGTGTGTGTGTGTTATCGGTGTGTGTGTGTGTTGTCGGTGTGTGTGTGTCTGTGTGTGTTGTCGGTGTGTGTGTGTGTGTGTTGTCGGTGTGTGTGTGTGTTGTCGGTGTGTGTGTTGTCGGTGTGTGCGTGTGTGTGTTGTTGGTGTGTTGTCGGTGTGTGTGTGTGTGTGTTGTCGGTGTGTGTGTGTGTGTGTTGTCGGTGTTTGTGTGTGTTGTCGGTGTGTGTGTGTGTGTGTTGTGTGTGTGTGTGTTGATGGTGTGTGTGTATGTGTGTTGTCGGTGTGTGTGTGTGTGTGTGTGTTGTCGGTGTGTGTGTGTTGTCGGTGTTTGTGTGTGTGTTGTCGGTGTGTGTGTGTGTGTTGTCGGTGTGTGTGTGTGTGTGTGGTCGGTGTGTGTGTGTTGTCGGTGTGTGTGTGTGTGTGTGTTGTTGGTGTGTGTGTGTGTGTTGTCGGTGTGTGTGTGTGTGTTGTCAGTGTGTGTGTGTGAGTGTGTTGTCGGTGTGTGTGTGTGTGTGTGTGTGTGTGTGTGTGTGTGTGTTGCCGGTGTGTGTGTGTGTTGTCGGTGTGTGTGTGTGTGTGTTGTCAGTGTGTGTGTGTGTTTGTGTTGTCGGTGTGTGTGTGTGTGTGTGTGTGTGTGTGTGTGTGTGTGTTGTCGGTGTGTGTGTGTGTGTTGTCGGTGTGTGTGTGTGTGTGTGTTGTCGGTGTGTGTGTGTGTGTGTTGTCAGTGTGTGTGTGTGTGTGTTGTCGATGTGTGTGTGTGTTGTGTGTGTGTGTGTTGTCGGTGTGTGTGTGTGTGTGTTGTCGGTGTGTGTGTGTGTGTGTGTGTTGTCGGTGTGTGTGTGTGTGTTTGTGTGTGTTGTCGGTGTGTGTGTGTGTTGTCGGTGTGTGTGTGTTGTGTGTGTGTGTGTTGTCGGTGTGTGTGTGTGTGTGTTGTCGGTGTGTGTGTTTGTGTGTTGTCGGTGTGTGTGTGTGTGTGTTGTCGGTGTGTGTGTGTGTGTGTGTGTTGTCGGTGTGTGTGTGTGTGTGTTGTCAGTGTGTGTGTGTGTTGTCGGTGTGTGTGTGTTGTCGGTGTGTCTGTGTGTGTGTTGTCGGTTTGTGTGTGTGTGTGTGTGTTGTCGGTGTGTGTGTTGTCGGTGTGTGTGTGTGTGTGTGTTGTCGGTGTGTGTGTGTGTTGTCGGTGTGTGTGTGTTGTCGGTGTGTCTGTGTGTGTGTTGTCGGTTTGTGTGTGTGTGTGTGTGTTGTCGGTGTGTGTGTGTGTGTTGTCGGTGTGTGTGTGTGTTGTCGGTGTGTGTGTGTTGTGTGTGTGTGTGTTGTCGGTGTGTGTGTGTGTTGTCGGTGTGTGTGTGTGTGTGTGTGTTGTCGGTGTGTGTATGTGTGTTGTCGGTGTGTGTGTGTGTGTGTTGTCGGTGTGTGTGTGTTATCGGTGTGTGTGTGTGTTGTCGGTGTGTGTGTGTCTGTGTGTGTTGTCGGTGTGTGTGTGTGTGTGTTGTCGGTGTGTGTGTGTGTTGTCGGTGTGTGTGTTGTCGGTGTGTGCGTGTGTGTGTTGTTGGTGTGTTGTCGGTGTGTGTGTGTGTGTGTTGTCGGTGTGTGTGTGTGTGTGTTGTCGGTGTTTGTGTGTGTTGTCGGTGTGTGTGTGTGTGTGTTGTGTGTGTGTGTGTTGATGGTGTGTGTGTATGTGTGTTGTCGGTGTGTGTGTGTGTGTGTGTGTTGTCGGTGTGTGTGTGTTGTCGGTGTTTGTGTGTGTGTTGTCGGTGTGTGTGTGTGTGTTGTCGGTGTGTGTGTGTGTGTGTGGTCGGTGTGTGTGTGTTGTCGGTGTGTGTGTGTGTTGTCGGTGTGTGTGTGTTGTGTGTGTGTGTGTTGTCGGTGTGTGTGTGTGTTGTCGGTGTGTGTGTGTGTGTGTGTGTTGTCGGTGTGTGTATGTGTGTTGTCGGTGTGTGTGTGTGTGTGTTGTCGGTGTGTGTGTGTTATCGGTGTGTGTGTGTGTTGTCGGTGTGTGTGTGTCTGTGTGTGTTGTCGGTGTGTGTGTGTGTGTGTTGTCGGTGTGTGTGTGTGTTGTCGGTGTGTGTGTTGTCGGTGTGTGCGTGTGTGTGTTGTTGGTGTGTTGTCGGTGTGTGTGTGTGTGTGTTGTCGGTGTGTGTGTGTGTGTGTTGTCGGTGTTTGTGTGTGTTGTCGGTGTGTGTGTGTGTGTGTTGTGTGTGTGTGTGTTGATGGTGTGTGTGTATGTGTGTTGTCGGTGTGTGTGTGTGTGTGTGTGTTGTCGGTGTGTGTGTGTTGTCGGTGTTTGTGTGTGTGTTGTCGGTGTGTGTGTGTGTGTTGTCGGTGTGTGTGTGTGTGTGTGGTCGGTGTGTGTGTGTTGTCGGTGTGTGTGTGTGTGTGTGTGTTGTTGGTGTGTGTGTGTGTGTTGTCGGTGTGTGTGTGTGTGTTGTCAGTGTGTGTGTGTGAGTGTGTTGTCGGTGTGTGTGTGTGTGTGTGTGTGTGTGTTGCCGGTGTGTGTGTGTGTTGTCGGTGTGTGTGTGTGTGTGTTGTCAGTGTGTGTGTGTGTTTGTGTTGTCGGTGTGTGTGTGTGTGTGTGTGTGTGTGTGTGTTGTCGGTGTGTGTGTGTGTGTTGTCGGTGTGTGTGTGTGTGTGTGTTGTCGGTGTGTGTGTGTGTGTGTTGTCAGTGTGTGTGTGTGTGTGTTGTCGGTGTGTGTGTGTGTTGTGTGTGTGTGTGTTGTCGGTGTGTGTGTGTGTGTGTGTTGTCGGTGTGTGTGTGTGTGTGTGTGTGTTGTCGGTGTGTGTGTGTGTGTTTGTGTGTGTTGTCGGTGTGTGTGTGTGTGTGTTGTCGGTGTGTGTGTGTTGTGTGTGTGTGTGTGTTGTCGGTGTGTGTGTGTGTGTGTTGTCGGTGTGTGTGTTTGTGTGTTGTCGGTGTGTGTGTGTGTGTGTTGTCGGTGTGTGTGTGTGTGTGTGTGTTGTCGGTGTGTGTGTGTGTGTGTTGTCAGTGTGTGTGTGTGTGTGTGTTGTCAGTGTGTGTGTGTGTGTGTGTGTGTGTGTGTGTGTGTGTGTTGCCGGTGTGTGTGTGTGTGTTGTCGGTGTGTGTGTGTGTGTGTTGTCGGTGTGTGTGTGTGTTTGTGTTGTCGGTGTGTGTGTGTGTGTGTGTGTGTGTGTGTTGTCGGTGTGTGTGTGTGTGTTGTCGGTGTGTGTGTGTGTGTTGTCGGTGTGTGTGTGTGTTGTCGGTGTGTGTGTGTGTGTGTTGTCGATGTGTGTGTGTGTGTTGTCGGTGTGTGTGTGTGTGTGTTGTCAGTGTGTGTGTGTGTGTGTTGTGTGTGTGTGTGTTGTCGGTGTGTGTGTGTGTGTTGTCGGTGTGTGTGTGTGTGTGTTGTGTGTGTGTGTGTTGTGTGTGTGTGTGTGTGTGTTGTCGGTGTGTGTGTGTTGTCGGTGTGTGTGTGTTGTCGGTGTGTGTGTGTGTGTGTGTGTTGTCGGTGTGTGTGTGTGTGTGTTGTCGGTGTGTGTGTGTGTGTGTGTGTTGTCGGTGTGTGTGTGTTATCGGTGTGTGTGTGTGTGTGTTGTCGGTGTGTGTGTGTGTGTGTGTGTGTGTGTTGTCGGTGTGTGTGTGTGTTGTCTGTGTGTGTGTGTGTGTGTGTGTTGTCGGTGTTTATGTGTTGTCGGTGTGTGTGTGTTTGTGTTGTCGGTGTGTGTTGTCGGTGTGTGTGTGTGTGTTGTCGGTGTGTGTGTGTGTGTGTGTGTGTGTTGTCGGTGTGTGTGTGTGTTGTCTGTGTGTGTGTGTGTGTGTTGTCGGTGTTTATGTGTTGTCGGTGTGTGTGTGTTTGTGTTGTCGGTGTGTGGGTGTGTGTGTTGTCGGTGTGTGTGTGTGTGTTGTCGGTGTGTGTGTGTGTGTGTTGTCGGTGTGTGTGTGTGTGTGTGTGTGTGTGTGTGTGTGTTGTCGGTGTGTGTGTGTGTGTTGTCGGTTTGTGTGTGTGTGTTGTCGGTGTGTGTGTGTGTGTGTGTTGTCGGTGTGTGTGTGTGTGTGTGTTGTCAGTGTGTGTGTGTGTGTGTGTGTGTGTTGTCGGTGTGTGTGTGTGTGTGTTGTCGGTGTGTGTGTGTGTTGTCGGTGTGTGTGTGTGTTGTCAGTGTGTGTGTGTGTGTGTGTGTTGTCGGTGTGTGTGTGTGTGTTGTTGGTGTGTGTGTGTGTTGTCGGTGTGTGTGGGTGTGTTGTCGGTGTGTGTGTGTGTTGTCGGTGTGTGTGTGTGTGTGTGTTGTCAGTGTGTGTGTGTGTGTGTGTTGTCGGTGTGTGTGTGTTTATGTGTTGTCGGTGTGTGTGTGTGTGTTGTCGGTGTGTGTGTGTGTGTGTTGTCGGTGTGTGTGTGTGTGTTGTCGGTGTGTGTGTGTGTGTTGTCGGTGTGTGTGTGTGTGTGTTGTCGGTGTGTGTGTGTGTGTGTTGTCAGTGTGTGTGTGTGTGTGTTGTCGGTGTGTGTGTGTGTGTTGTGTGTGTGTGTGTTGTCGGTGTGTGTGTGTGTGTGTTGTCGGTTTGTGTGTGTGTGTGTGTGTTGTCGGTGTGTGTGTGTGTGTTTGTGTGTGTTGTCGGTGTGTGTGTGTGTGTGTTGTCTGTGTGTGTGTGTGTGTGTTGTGTGTGTGTGTGTGTGTGTGTGTGTGTTGTCGGTGTGTGTGTGTTGTGTGTGTGTGTGTTGTCGGTGTGTGTGTGTGTGTGTTGTCGGTGTGTGTGTGTGTGTGTGTTGTCGGTGTGTGTGTGTGTGTTGTGTGTGTGTGTGTTGTCGGTGTGTGTGTGTGTGTGTTGTCGGTGTGTGTGTTTGTGTGTTGTCGGTGTGTGTGTGTGTGTGTTGTCGGTGTGTGTGTGTGTGTGTGTTGTCGGTGTGTGTGTGTGTGTGTTGTCGGTGTGTGTGTGTGTGTGTTGTGTGTGTGTGTGTTGTCAGTGTGTGTGTGTGTGTGTTGTGTGTGTGTGTGTTGTCGGTGTGTGTGTGTGTGTTGTCGGTGTGTGTGTGTGTGTGTTGTGTGTGTGTGTGTTGTGTGTGTGTGTGTGTGTGTTGTCGGTGTGTGTGTGTTGTCGGTGTGTGTGTGTTGTCGGTGTGTGTGTGTGTGTTGTCGGTGTGTGTGTGTGTGTGTTGTCGGTGTGTGTGTGTGTGTGTGTGTTGTCGGTGTGTGTGTGTTATCGGTGTGTGTGTGTGTGTGTGTTGTCGGTGTGTGTGTGTGTGTGTGTGTGTGTGTGTTGTCGGTGTGTGTGTGTGTTGTCTGTGTGTGTGTGTGTGTGTGTTGTCGGTGTTTATGTGTTGTCGGTGTGTGTGTGTTTGTGTTGTCGGTGTGTGTGTGTGTGTGTTGTCGGTGTGTGTGTGTGTGTTGTCGGTGTGTGTGTGGGTGTGTGTGTGTGTTGTCGGTGTGTGTGTGTGTTGTCTGTGTGTGTGTGTGTGTGTTGTCGGTGTTTATGTGTTGTCGGTGTGTGTGTGTTGTCGGTGTGTGTGTGTGTGTGTGTGTGTGTTGTCGGTGTGTGTGTGTGTGTTGTCGGTTTGTGTGTGTGTGTTGTCGGTGTGTGTGTGTGTGTGTGTGTTGTCGGTGTGTGTGTGTGTGTGTGTTGTCAGTGTGTGTGTGTGTGTGTGTGTGTGTTGTCGGTGTGTGTGTGTTTATGTGTTGTCGGTGTGTGTGTGTGTTGTCGGTGTGTGTGTGTGTGTGTGTTGTCGGTGTGTGTGTGTGTTGTCGGTGTGTGTGTGTTGTCGGTGTGTCTGTGTGTGTGTTGTCGGTTTGTGTGTGTGTGTGTGTGTTGTCGGTGTGTGTGTGTGTGTTGTCGGTGTGTGTGTGTGTTGTCGGTGTGTGTGTGTTGTGTGTGTGTGTGTTGTCGGTGTGTGTGTGTGTTGTCGGTGTGTGTGTGTGTGTGTGTGTTGTCGGTGTGTGTATGTGTGTTGTCGGTGTGTGTGTGTGTGTGTTGTCGGTGTGTGTGTGTTATCGGTGTGTGTGTGTGTTGTCGGTGTGTGTGTGTCTGTGTGTGTTGTCGGTGTGTGTGTGTGTGTGTTGTCGGTGTGTGTGTGTGTTGTCGGTGTGTGTGTTGTCGGTGTGTGCGTGTGTGTGTTGTTGGTGTGTTGTCGGTGTGTGTGTGTGTGTGTTGTCGGTGTGTGTGTGTGTGTGTTGTCGGTGTTTGTGTGTGTTGTCGGTGTGTGTGTGTGTGTGTTGTGTGTGTGTGTGTTGATGGTGTGTGTGTATGTGTGTTGTAGGTGTGTGTGTGTGTGTGTGTGTTGTCGGTGTGTGTGTGTTGTCGGTGTTTGTGTGTGTGTTGTCGGTGTGTGTGTGTGTGTTGTCGGTGTGTGTGTGTTTGTGTGTGGTCGGTGTGTGTGTGTTGTCGGTGTGTGTGTGTGTGTGTGTTGTTGGTGTGTGTGTATGTGTTGTCGGTGTGTGTGTGTGTGTTGTCAGTGTGTGTGTGTGAGTGTGTTGTCGGTGTGTGTGTGTGTGTGTGTGTGTGTGTGTGTGTGTGTTGCCGGTGTGTGTGTGTGTTGTCGGTGTGTGTGTGTGTGTGTTGTCGGTGTGTGTGTGTGTTTGTGTTGTCGGTGTGTGTGTGAGTGTGTGTGTGTGTGTGTGTGTTGTCGGTGTGTGTGTGTGTTGTCGGTGTGTGTGTGTGTGTGTGTTGTCGGTGTGTGTATGTGTGTTGTCGGTGTGTGTGTGTGTGTGTTGTCGGTGTGTGTGTGTTATCGGTGTGTGTGTGTGTTGTCGGTGTGTGTGTGTCTGTGTGTTTTGTCGGTGTGTGTGTGTGTGTGTTGTCGGTGTGTGTTGTCGGTGTGTGTGTTGTCGGTGTGTGCGTGTGTGTTTTGTTGGTGTGTTGTCGGTGTGTGTGTGTGTGTGTTGTCGGTGTGTGTGTGTGTGTTGTCGGTGTTTGTGTGTGTTGTCGGTGTGTGTGTGTGTGTTGTGTGTGTGTGTGTTGATGGTGTGTGTGTATGTGTGTTGTCGGTGTGTGTGTGTGTGTGTGTGTTGTCGGTGTGTGTGTGTTGTCGGTGTTTGTGTGTGTGTTGTCGGTGTGTGTGTGTGTGTTGTCGGTGTGTGTGTGTGTGTGTGGTCGGTGTGTGTGTGTTGTCGGTGTTTGTGTGTGTGTGTGTTGTTGGTGTGTGTGTGTGTGTTGTCGGTGTGTGTGTGTGTGTTGTCAGTGTGTGTGTGTGAGTGTGTTGTCGGTGTGTGTGTGTGTGTGTGTGTGTGTGTGTGTTGCCGGTGTGTGTGTGTGTTGTCGGTGTGTGTGTGTGTGTGTTGTCGGTGTGTGTGTGTTTGTGTTGTCGGTGTGTGTGTGTGTGTGTGTGTTTGTGTTGTCGGTGTGTGTGTGTGTGTTGTCGGTGTGTGTGTGTGTGTGTGTTGTCGGTGTGTGTGTGTGTGTGTTGTCAGTGTGTGTGTGTGTGTGTTGTCGATGTGTGTGTGTGTGTTTGTGTGTGTTGTCGGTGTGTGTGTGTGTGTGTTGTCGGTGTGTGTGTGTTGTGTGTGTGTGTGTTGTCGGTGTGTGTGTGTGTGTGTTGTCGGTGTGTGTGTTTGTGTGTTGTCGGTGTGTGTGTGTGTGTGTTGTCGGTGTGTGTGTGTGTGTGTGTGTTGTCGGTGTGTGTGTGTGTGTGTTGTCAGTGTGTGTGTGTGTGTGTGTTGTCGGTGTGTGTGTGTGTGTGTGTGTGTGTGTGTGTGTGTGTGTTGCCGGTGTGTGTGTGTGTGTTGTCGGTGTGTGTGTGTGTGTGTTGTCGGTGTGTGTGTGTGTTTGTGTTGTCGGTGTGTGTGTGTGTGTGTGTGTGTGTGTGTGTGTTGTCGGTGTGTGTGTGTGTGTTGTCGGTGTGTGTGTGTGTGTTGTCGGTGTGTGTGTGTGTGTTGTCGGTGTGTGTGTGTGTTGTCGGTGTGTGTGTGTGTGTGTGTTGTCGATGTGTGTGTGTGTGTTGTCGGTGTGTGTGTGTGTGTGTTGTCAGTGTGTGTGTGTGTGTGTTGTGTGTGTGTGTGTTGTCGGTGTGTGTGTGTGTGTTGTCGGTGTGTGTGTGTGTGTGTTGTGTGTGTGTGTGTTGTGTGTGTGTGTGTGTGTGTTGTCGGTGTGTGTGTGTTGTCGGTGTGTGTGTGTTGTCGGTGTGTGTGTGTGTGTGTGGGTTGTCGGTGTGTGTGTGTGTGTGTTGTCGGTGTGTGTGTGTGTGTGTTGTCGGTGTGTGTGTGTTATCGGTGTGTGTGTGTGTGTGTTGTCGGTGTGTGTGTGTGTGTGTGTGTTGTCGGTGTGTGTGTGTGTTGTCTGTGTGTGTGTGTGTGTGTGTTGTCGGTGTTTATGTGTTGTCGGTGTGTGTGTGTTTGTGTTGTCGGTGTGTGTTGTCGGTGTGTGTGTGTGTGTTGTCGGTGTGTGTGTGTGTGTGTGTGTGTGTTGTCGGTGTGTGTGTGTGTTGTCTGTGTGTGTGTGTGTGTGTTGTCGGTGTTTATGTGTTGTCGGTGTGTGTGTGTTTGTGTTGTCGGTGTGTGTGTGTGTGTGTTGTCGGTGTGTGTGTGTGTGTTGTCGGTGTGTGTGTGTGTGTGTTGTCGGTGTGTGTGTGTGTGTGTGTGTGTGTGTGTGTTGTCGGTGTGTGTGTGTGTGTTGTCGGTTTGTGTGTGTGTGTTGTCGGTGTGTGTGTGTGTGTGTGTTGTCGGTGTGTGTGTGTGTGTGTGTTGTCAGTGTGTGTGTGTGTGTGTGTGTGTGTTGTCGGTGTGTGTGTGTGTGTGTTGTCGGTGTGTGTGTGTGTTGTCGGTGTGTGTGTGTGTTGTCAGTGTGTGTGTGTGTGTGTGTGTTGTCGGTGTGTGTGTGTGTGTTGTTGGTGTGTGTGTGTGTTGTCGGTGTGTGTGGGTGTGTTGTCGGTGTGTGTGTGTGTTGTCGGTGTGTGTGTGTGTGTGTGTTGTCAGTGTGTGTGTGTGTGTGTGTTGTCGGTGTGTGTGTGTTTATGTGTTGTCGGTGTGTGTGTGTGTGTTGTCGGTGTGTGTGTGTGTGTGTTGTCGGTGTGTGTGTGTGTGTTGTCGGTGTGTGTGTGTGTGTTGTCGGTGTGTGTGTGTGTGTGTGTTGTCGGTGTGTGTGTGTGTGTGTGTGTTGTCAGTGTGTGTGTGTGTGTGTTGTCGGTGTGTGTGTGTGTGTTGTGTGTGTGTGTGTTGTCGGTGTGTGTGTGTGTGTGTTGTCGGTTTGTGTGTGTGTGTGTGTGTTGTCGGTGTGTGTGTGTGTGTTTATGTGTGTTGTCGGTGTGTGTGTGTGTGTGTTGTCGGTGTGTGTGTGTGTTGTGTGTGTGTGTGTGTGTGTGTGTGTTGTCGGTGTGTGTGTGTTGTGTGTGTGTGTGTTGTCGGTGTGTGTGTGTGTGTGTTGTCGGTGTGTGTGTGTGTGTGTGTTGTCGGTGTGTGTGTGTGTGTTGTGTGTGTGTGTGTTGTCGGTGTCTGTGTGTGTGTGTTGTCGGTGTGTGTGTTTGTGTGTTGTCGGTGTGTGTGTGTGTGTGTTGTCGGTGTGTGTGTGTGTGTGTGTTGTCGGTGTGTGTGTGTGTGTGTTGTCGGTGTGTGTGTGTGTTGTGTGTGTGTGTGTTGTCAGTGTGTGTGTGTGTGTGTTGTGTGTGTGTGTGTTGTCGGTGTGTGTG
Organism: Salmo salar; assembly: GCF_965601325.2. NCBI lineage: Eukaryota > Metazoa > Chordata > Actinopteri > Salmoniformes > Salmonidae > Salmo > Salmo salar. Next base: position 982,067 of record NC_138318.1, read on the forward strand.
TGTGTGTTGTCGGTGTGTGTGTGTGTGTTGTGTGTGTGTGTGTTGTGTGTGTGTGTGTGTGTTGTCGGTGTGTGTGTGTTGTCGGTGTGTGTGTGTTGTCGGTGTGTGTGTGTGTGTGTGTTGTCGGTGTGTGTGTGTGTGTGTTGTCGGTGTGTGTGTGTGTGTGTGTGTTGTCGGTGTGTGTGTGTTATCGGTGTGTGTGTGTGTGTGTTGTCGGTGTGTGTGTGTGTGTGTGTGTGTGTGTGTGTGTTGTCGGTGTGTGTGTGTGTTGTCTGTGTGTGTGTGTGTGTGTGTTGTCGGTGTTTATGTGTTGTCGGTGTGTGTGTGTTTGTGTTGTCGGTGTGTGTGTGTGTGTGTTGTCGGTGTGTGTGTGTGTGTTGTCGGTGTGTGTGTGGGTGTGTGTGTGTGTTGTCGGTGTGTGTGTTGTCTGTGTGTGTGTGTGTGTGTTGTCGGTGTTTATGTGTTGTCGGTGTGTGTGTGTGTGTTGTCGGTGTGTGTGTGTGTGTGTGTGTGTTGTCGGTGTGTGTGTGTGTGTTGTCGGTTTGTGTGTGTGTGTTGTCGGTGTGTGTGTGTGTGTGTGTGTTGTCGGTGTGTGTGTGTGTGTGTGTTGTCAGTGTGTGTGTGTGTGTGTGTGTGTGTGTTGTCGGTGTGTGTGTGTTTATGTGTTGTCGGTGTGTGTGTGTGTTGTCGGTGTGTGTGTGTGTGTGTGTTGTCGGTGTGTGTGTGTGTTGTCGGTGTGTGTGTGTTGTCGGTGTGTCTGTGTGTGTGTTGTCGGTTTGTGTGTGTGTGTGTGTGTTGTCGGTGTGTGTGTGTGTGTTGTCGGTGTGTGTGTGTGTTGTCGGTGTGTGTGTGTTGTGTGTGTGTGTGTTGTCGGTGTGTGTGTGTGTTGTCGGTGTGTGTGTGTGTGTGTGTTGTCGGTGTGTGTATGTGTGTTGTCGGTGTGTGTGTGTGTGTGTTGTCGGTGTGTGTGTGTTATCGGTGTGTGTGTGTGTTGTCGGTGTGTGTGTGTCTGTGTGTGTTGTCGGTGTGTGTGTGTGTGTGTTGTCGGTGTGTGTGTGTGTTGTTGGTGTGTGTGTTGTCGGTGTGTGCGTGTGTGTGTTGTTGGTGTGTTGTCGGTGTGTGTGTGTGTGTGTTGTCGGTGTGTGTGTGTGTGTGTTGTCGGTGTTTGTGTGTGTTGTCGGTGTGTGTGTGTGTGTGTTGTGTGTGTGTGTGTTGATGGTGTGTGTGTATGTGTGTTGTCGGTGTGTGTGTGTGTGTGTGTGTTGTCGGTGTGTGTGTGTTGTCGGTGTTTGTGTGTGTGTTGTCGGTGTGTGTGTGTGTGTTGTCGGTGTGTGTGTGTGTGTGTGGTCGGTGTGTGTGTGTTGTCGGTGTGTGTGTGTGTGTTGTTGGTGTGTGTGTGTGTGTTGTCGGTGTGTGTGTGTGTGTTGTCAGTGTGTGTGTGTGAGTGTGTTGTCGGTGTGTGTGTGTGTGTGTGTGTGTGTGTGTGTGTGTGTGTTGCCGGTGTGTGTGTGTGTTGTCGGTGTGTGTGTGTGTGTGTTGTCGGTGTGTGTGTGTGTGTTTGTGTTGTCGGTGTGTGTGTGTGTGTGTGTGTGTGTGTCGGTGTGTGTGTGTGTGTTGTCGGTGTGTGTGTGTGTGTGTGTTGTCGGTGTGTGTGTGTGTGTGTTGTCAGTGTGTGTGTGTGTGTGTTGTCGGTGTGTGTGTGTGTTGTGTGTGTGTGTGTTGTCGGTGTGTGTGTGTGTGTGTTGTCGGTGTGTGTGTGTGTGTGTGTGTTGTCGGTGTGTGTGTGTGTGTTTGTGTGTGTTGTCGGTGTGTGTGTGTGTGTGTTGTCGGTGTGTGTGTGTTGTGTGTGTGTGTGTTGTCGGTGTGTGTGTGTGTGTGTTGTCGGTGTGTGTGTTTGTGTGTTGTCGGTGTGTGTGTGTGTGTGTTGTCGGTGTGTGTGTGTGTGTGTGTGTTGTCGGTGTGTGTGTGTGTGTGTGTGTTGTCAGTGTGTGTGTGTGTGTGTGTTGTCGGTGTGTGTGTGTGTGTGTGTGTGTGTGTGTGTGTGTTGCCGGTGTGTGTGTGTGTGTTGTCGGTGTGTGTGTGTGTGTGTTGTCGGTGTGTGTGTGTGTTTGTGTTGTCGGTGTGTGTGTGTGTGTGTGTGTGTGTGTGTTGTCGGTGTGTGTGTGTGTGTTGTCGGTGTGTGTGTGTGTTGTCAGTGTGTGTGTGTGTGTGTGTGTTGTCGGTGTGTGTGTGTGTGTTGTTGGTGTGTGTGTGTGTGTTGTTGGTGTGTGTGGGTGTGTTGTCGGTGTGTGTGTGTGTTGTCGGTGTGTGTGTGTGTGTGTGTGTTGTCGGTGTGTGTGTGTGTGTGTTGTCGGTGTGTGTGTGTGTTGTCGGTGTGTGTGTTGTCGGTGTGTGCGTGTGTGTGTTGTTGGTGTGTTGTCGGTGTGTGTGTGTGTGTGTTGTCGGTGTGTGTGTGTGTGTGTGTGTTGTCGGTGTGTGTGTGTGTTGTCGGTGTGTGTGTGTGTGTGTTGTGTGTGTGTGTGTTGATGGTGTGTGTTTATGTGTGTTGTCGGTGTGTGTGTGTGTGTGTTGTCGGTGTGTGTGTGTGTGTGTTGTGTGTGTGTGTGTGTGTGTGTGTGTGTGTTGTCGGTGTGTGTGTGTTGTGTGTGTGTGTGTTGTCGGTGTGTGTGTGTGTGTGTTGTCGGTGTGTGTGTGTGTGTGTGTTGTCGGTGTGTGTGTGTGTGTTGTGTGTGTGTGTGTTGTCGGTGTGTGTGTGTGTGTGTTGTCGGTGTGTGTGTTTGTGTGTTGTTGGTGTGTGTGTGTGTGTGTTGTCGGTGTGTGTGTGTGTGTGTGTTGTCGGTGTGTGTGTGTGTGTGTTGTCGGTGTGTGTGTGTGTGTGTTGTGTGTGTGTGTGTTGTCAGTGTGTGTGTGTGTGTGTTGTGTGTGTGTGTGTTGTCGGTGTGTGTGTGTGTGTTGTCGGTGTGTGTGTGTGTGTGTTGTGTGTGTGTGTGTTGTGTGTGTGTGTGTGTGTGTTGTCGGTGTGTGTGTGTTGTCGGTGTGTGTGTGTTGTCGGTGTGTGTGTGTGTGTGTGTTGTCGGTGTGTGTGTGTGTGTGTGTTGTCGGTGTGTGTGTGTGTGTGTGTGTTGTCGGTGTGTGTGTGTTATCGGTGTGTGTGTGTGTGTGTTGTCGGTGTGTGTGTGTGTGTGTGTGTGTGTGTGTTGTCGGTGTGTGTGTGTGTTGTCTGTGTGTGTGTGTGTGTGTGTTGTCGGTGTTTATGTGTTGTCGGTGTGTGTGTGTTTGTGTTGTCGGTGTGTGTGTGTGTGTGTTGTCGGTGTGTGTGTGTGTGTTGTCGGTGTGTGTGTGGGTGTGTGTGTGTGTTGTCGGTGTGTGTGTTGTCTGTGTGTGTGTGTGTGTGTTGTCGGTGTTTATGTGTTGTCGGTGTGTGTGTGTGTGTTGTCGGTGTGTGTGTGTGTGTGTGTGTGTGTTGTCGGTGTGTGTGTGTGTGTTGTCGGTTTGTGTGTGTGTGTTGTCGGTGTGTGTGTGTGTGTGTGTGTTGTCGGTGTGTGTGTGTGTGTGTGTTGTCAGTGTGTGTGTGTGTGTGTGTGTGTGTTGTCGGTGTGTGTGTGTTTATGTGTTGTCGGTGTGTGTGTGTGTTGTCGGTGTGTGTGTGTGTGTGTGTTGTCGGTGTGTGTGTGTGTTGTCGGTGTGTGTGTGTTGTCGGTGTGTCTGTGTGTGTGTTGTCGGTTTGTGTGTGTGTGTGTGTGTTGTCGGTGTGTGTGTGTGTGTTGTCGGTGTGTGTGTGTGTTGTCGGTGTGTGTGTGTTGTGTGTGTGTGTGTTGTCGGTGTGTGTGTGTGTTGTCGGTGTGTGTGTGTGTGTGTGTTGTCGGTGTGTGTATGTGTGTTGTCGGTGTGTGTGTGTGTGTGTTGTCGGTGTGTGTGTGTTATCGGTGTGTGTGTGTGTTGTCGGTGTGTGTGTGTCTGTGTGTGTTGTCGGTGTGTGTGTGTGTGTGTTGTCGGTGTGTGTGTGTGTTGTCGGTGTGTGTGTTGTCGGTGTGTGCGTGTGTGTGTTGTTGGTGTGTTGTCGGTGTGTGTGTGTGTGTGTTGTCGGTGTGTGTGTGTGTGTGTTGTCGGTGTTTGTGTGTGTTGTCGGTGTGTGTGTGTGTGTTGTGTGTGTGTGTGTTGATGGTGTGTGTGTATGTGTGTTGTCGGTGTGTGTGTGTGTGTGTGTGTGTTGTCGGTGTGTGTGTGTTGTCGGTGTTTGTGTGTGTGTTGTCGGTGTGTGTGTGTGTGTTGTCGGTGTGTGTGTGTGTGTGTGGTCGGTGTGTGTGTGTTGTCGGTGTGTGTGTGTGTGTGTGTGTTGTTGGTGTGTGTGTGTGTGTTGTCGGTGTGTGTGTGTGTGTTGTCAGTGTGTGTGTGTGAGTGTGTTGTCGGTGTGTGTGTGTGTGTGTGTGTGTGTGTGTGTGTGTGTGTTGCCGGTGTGTGTGTGTGTTGTCGGTGTGTGTGTGTGTGTGTGTGTGTGTGTGTGTGTTGTCGGTGTGTGTGTGTGTGTTGTCGGTGTGTGTGTGTGTGTGTGTTGTCGGTGTGTGTGTGTGTGTGTTGTCAGTGTGTGTGTGTGTGTGTTGTCGGTGTGTGTGTGTGTTGTGTGTGTGTGTGTTGTCGGTGTGTGTGTGTGTGTGTTGTCGGTGTGTGTGTGTGTGTGTGTGTTGTCGGTGTGTGTGTGTGTGTTTGTGTGTGTTGTCGGTGTGTGTGTGTGTGTGTTGTCGGTGTGTGTGTGTTGTGTGTGTGTGTGTTGTCGGTGTGTGTGTGTGTGTGTTGTCGGTGTGTGTGTTTGTGTGTTGTCGGTGTGTGTGTGTGTGTGTTGTCGGTGTGTGTGTGTGTGTGTGTTGTCGGTGTGTGTGTGTGTGTGTTGTCAGTGTGTGTGTGTGTGTGTGTTGTCGGTGTGTGTGTGTGTGTGTGTGTGTGTGTGTGTGTGTTGCCGGTGTGTGTGTGTGTGTTGTCGGTGTGTGTGTGTGTGTGTTGTCGGTGTGTGTGTGTGTTTGTGTTGTCGGTGTGTGTGTGTGTGTGTGTGTGTGTGTGTTGTCGGTGTGTGTGTGTGTGTTGTCGGTGTGTGTGTGTGTTGTCAGTGTGTGTGTGTGTGTGTGTGTGTTGTCGGTGTCTGTGTGTGTGTTGTTGGTGTGTGTGTGTGTGTTGTTGGTGTGTGTGGGTGTGTTGTCGGTGTGTGTGTGTGTTGTCGGTGTGTGTGTGTGTGTGTGTGTTGTCGGTGTGTGTGTGTGTGTGTTGTCGGTGTGTGTGTGTGTTGTCGGTGTGTGTGTTGTCGGTGTGTGCGTGTGTGTGTTGTTGGTGTGTTGTCGGTGTGTGTGTGTGTGTGTTGTCGGTGTGTGTGTGTGTGTGTGTGTTGTCGGTGTGTGTGTGTGTTGTCGGTGTGTGTGTGTGTGTGTTGTGTGTGTGTGTGTTGATGGTGTGTGTGTATGTGTGTTGTCGGTGTGTGTGTGTGTGTGTTGTCGGTGTGTGTGTGTTGTCGGTGTTTGTGTGTGTGTTGTCGGTGTGTGTGTGTGTGTGTTGTCGGTGTGTGTGTGTGTGTGTGTGGTCGGTGTGTGTGTGTTGTCGGTGTGTGTGTGTGTGTGTGTTGTTGGTGTGTGTGTGTGTGTTGTCGGTGTGTGTGTGTGTGTTGTCAGTGTGTGTGTGTGTGTGTGTTGTCGGTGTGTGTGTGTGTGTGTGTGTGTGTGTTGCCGGTGTGTGTGTGTGTTGTCGGTGTGTGTGTGTGTGTGTTGTCGGTGTGTGTGTGTGTTTGTGTTGTCGGTGTGTGTGTGTGTGTGTGTGTGTGTGTGTGTTGTCGGTGTGTGTGTGTGTGTTGTCGGTGTGTGTGTGTGTGTGTGTTGTCGGTGTGTGTGTGTGTGTGTTGTCAGTGTGTGTGTGTGTGTGTTGTCGGTGTGTGTGTGTGTGTGTTGTCGGTGTGTGTGTGTGTGTTGTGTGTGTGTGTGTTGTCGGTGTGTGTGTGTGTTGTCGGTGTGTGTGTGTGTGTTGTCGGTGTGTGTGTGTGTTGTCGGTGTGTGTGTGTGTGTTGTCGATGTGTGTGTGTGTGTTGTCGGTGTGTGTGTGTGTGTGTTGTCAGTGTGTGTGTGTGTGTGTTGTGTGTGTGTGTGTTGTCGGTGTGTGTGTGTGTGTTGTCGGTGTGTGTGTGTGTGTGTTGTGTGTGTGTGTGTTGTGTGTGTGTGTGTGTGTGTTGTCGGTGTGTGTGTGTTGTCGGTGTGTGTGTGTTGTCGGTGTGTGTGTGTGTGTGTGTGTTGTCGGTGTGTGTGTGTGTGTGTTGTCGGTGTGTGTGTGTGTGTGTGTGTTGTCGGTGTGTGTGTGTTATCGGTGTGTGTGTGTGTGTGTTGTCGGTGTGTGTGTGTGTGTGTGTGTGTGTGTGTTGTCGGTGTGTGTGTGTGTGTTGTCTGTGTGTGTGTGTGTGTGTGTTGTCGGTGTTTATGTGTTGTCGGTGTGTGTGTGTTTGTGTTGTCGGTGTGTGTGTGTGTTGTCGGTGTGTGTGTGTGTGTTGTCGGTGTGTGTGTGTGTGTGTGTGTGTGTTGTCGGTGTGTGTGTGTGTTGTCTGTGTGTGTGTGTGTGTGTTGTCGGTGTTTATGTGTTGTCGGTGTGTGTGTGTTTGTGTTGTCGGTGTGTGTGTGTGTGTGTTGTCGGTGTGTGTGTGTGTGTTGTCGGTGTGTGTGTGTGTGTGTTGTCGGTGTGTGTGTGTGTGTGTGTGTGTGTGTGTGTTGTCGGTGTGTGTGTGTTGTCGGTTTGTGTGTGTGTGTTGTCGGTGTGTGTGTGTGTGTGTGTTGTCGGTGTGTGTGTGTGTGTGTGTTGTCAGTGTGTGTGTGTGTGTGTGTGTTGTCGGTGTGTGTGTGTGTGTGTTGTCGGTGTGTGTGTGTGTTGTCGGTGTGTGTGTGTGTTGTCAGTGTGTGTGTGTGTGTGTGTGTTGTCGGTGTGTGTGTGTGTGTTGTTGGTGTGTGTGTGTGTTGTCGGTGTGTGTGGGTGTGTTGTCGGTGTGTGTGTGTGTTGTCGGTGTGTGTGTGTGTGTGTGTTGTCAGTGTGTGTGTGTGTGTGTGTTGTCGGTGTGTGTGTGTTTATGTGTTGTCGGTGTGTGTGTGTGTGTTGTCGGTGTGTGTGTGTGTGTGTTGTCGGTGTGTGTGTGTGTGTTGTCGGTGTGTGTGTGTGTGTTGTCGGTGTGTGTGTGTGTGTGTTGTCGGTGTGTGTGTGTGTGTGTTGTCAGTGTGTGTGTGTGTGTGTTGTCGGTGTGTGTGTGTGTGTTTTGTGTGTGTGTGTTGTCGGTGTGTGTGTGTGTGTGTTGTCGGTGTGTGTGTGTGTGTGTGTGTTGTCGGTGTGTGTGTGTGTGTTTGTGTGTGTTGTGTGTGTGTGTGTGTGTGTGTTGTCGGTGTGTGTGTGTGTGTGTTGTGTGTGTGTGTGTGTGTGTGTGTTGTCGGTGTGTGTGTGTTGTGTGTGTGTGTGTTGTCGGTGTGTGTGTGTGTGTGTTGTCGGTGTGTGTGTGTGTGTTGTCGGTGTGTGTGTGTGTGTTGTGTGTGTGTGTGTTGTCGGTGTGTGTGTGTGTGTGTTGTCGGTGTGTGTGTTTGTGTGTTGTCGGTGTGTGTGTGTGTGTGTTGTCGGTGTGTGTGTGTGTGTGTGTTGTCGGTGTGTGTGTGTGTTGTCGGTGTGTGTGTGTGTGTGTTGTGTGTGTGTGTGTTGTCAGTGTGTGTGTGTGTGTTGTGTGTGTGTGTGTTGTCGGTGTGTGTGTGTGTGTTGTCGGTGTGTGTGTGTGTGTGTTGTGTGTGTGTGTGTTGTGTGTGTGTGTGTGTGTGTTGTCGGTGTGTGTGTGTTGTCGGTGTATGTGTGTTGTCGGTGTGTGTGTGTGTGTGTGTTGTCGGTGTGTGTGTGTGTGTGTTGTCGGTGTGTGTGTGTGTGTGTGTGTTGTCGGTGTGTGTGTGTTATCGGTGTGTGTGTGTGTGTGTTGTCGGTGTGTGTGCTTGTGTGTGTGTGTGTGTGTTGTCGGTGTGTGTGTGTGTTGTCTGTGTGTGTGTGTGTGTGTGTTGTCGGTGTTTATGTGTTGTCGGTGTGTGTGTGTTTGTGTTGTCGGTGTGTGTGTGTGTGTGTTGTCGGTGTGTGTGTGTGTGTTGTCGGTGTGTGTGTGGGTGTGTGTGTGTGTTGTCGGTGTGTGTGTGTGTTGTCTGTGTGTGTGTGTGTGTGTTGTCGGTGTTTATGTGTTGTCGGTGTGTGTGTGTGTGTTGTCGGTGTGTGTGTGTGTGTGTGTGTGTGTGTTGTCGGTGTGTGTGTGTGTGTTGTCGGTTTGTGTGTGTGTGTTGTCGGTGTGTGTGTGTGTGTGTGTGTTGTCGGTGTGTGTGTGTGTGTGTGTTGTCAGTGTGTGTGTGTGTGTGTGTGTGTGTTGTCGGTGTGTGTGTGTTTATGTGTTGTCGGTGTGTGTGTTGTCGGTGTGTGTGTGTGTGTGTGTTGTCGGTGTGTGTGTGTGTTGTCGGTGTGTGTGTGTTGTCGGTGTGTCTGTGTGTGTGTTGTCGGTTTGTGTGTGTGTGTGTGTGTTGTCGGTGTGTGTGTGTGTGTTGTCGGTGTGTGTGTGTGTTGTCGGTGTGTGTGTGTTGTGTGTGTGTGTGTTGTCGGTGTGTGTGTGTGTTGTCGGTGTGTGTGTGTGTGTGTGTGTTGTCGGTGTGTGTATGTGTGTTGTCGGTGTGTGTGTGTGTGTGTTGTCGGTGTGTGTGTGTTATCGGTGTGTGTGTGTGTTGTCGGTGTGTGTGTGTCTGTGTGTGTTGTCGGTGTGTGTGTGTGTGTGTTGTCGGTGTGTGTGTGTGTTGTCGGTGTGTGTGTTGTCGGTGTGTGCGTGTGTGTGTTGTTGGTGTGTTGTCGGTGTGTGTGTGTGTGTGTTGTCGGTGTGTGTGTGTGTGTGTTGTCGGTGTTTGTGTGTGTTGTCGGTGTGTGTGTGTGTGTGTTGTGTGTGTGTGTGTTGATGGTGTGTGTGTATGTGTGTTGTCGGTGTGTGTGTGTGTGTGTGTGTTGTCGGTGTGTGTGTGTTGTCGGTGTTTGTGTGTGTGTTGTCGGTGTGTGTGTGTGTGTTGTCGGTGTGTGTGTGTGTGTGTGGTCGGTGTGTGTGTGTTGTCGGTGTGTGTGTGTGTGTGTGTTGTTGGTGTGTGTGTGTGTGTTGTCGGTGTGTGTGTGTGTGTTGTCAGTGTGTGTGTGTGAGTGTGTTGTCGGTGTGTGTGTGTGTGTGTGTGTGTGTGTGTGTGTGTGTGTTGCCGGTGTGTGTGTGTGTTGTCGGTGTGTGTGTGTGTGTGTTGTCAGTGTGTGTGTGTGTTTGTGTTGTCGGTGTGTGTGTGTGTGTGTGTGTGTGTGTGTGTTGTCGGTGTGTGTGTGTGTGTTGTCGGTGTGTGTGTGTGTGTGTGTTGTCGGTGTGTGTGTGTGTGTGTTGTCAGTGTGTGTGTGTGTGTGTTGTCGATGTGTGTGTGTGTTGTGTGTGTGTGTGTTGTCGGTGTGTGTGTGTGTGTGTTGTCGGTGTGTGTGTGTGTGTGTGTGTTGTCGGTGTGTGTGTGTGTGTTTGTGTGTGTTGTCAGTGTGTGTGTGTGTTGTCGGTGTGTGTGTGTTGTGTGTGTGTGTGTTGTCGGTGTGTGTGTGTGTGTGTTGTCGGTGTGTGTGTTTGTGTGTTGTCGGTGTGTGTGTGTGTGTGTTGTCGGTGTGTGTGTGTGTGTGTGTGTTGTCGGTGTGTGTGTGTGTGTGTTGTCAGTGTGTGTGTGTGTTGTCGGTGTGTGTGTGTTGTCGGTGTGTCTGTGTGTGTGTTGTCGGTTTGTGTGTGTGTGTGTGTGTTGTCGGTGTGTGTGTTGTCGGTGTGTGTGTGTGTGTGTGTTGTCGGTGTGTGTGTGTGTTGTCGGTGTGTGTGTGTTGTCGGTGTGTCTGTGTGTGTGTTGTCGGTTTGTGTGTGTGTGTGTGTGTTGTCGGTGTGTGTGTGTGTGTTGTCGGTGTGTGTGTGTGTTGTCGGTGTGTGTGTGTTGTGTGTGTGTGTGTTGTCGGTGTGTGTGTGTGTTGTCGGTGTGTGTGTGTGTGTGTGTGTTGTCGGTGTGTGTATGTGTGTTGTCGGTGTGTGTGTGTGTGTGTTGTCGGTGTGTGTGTGTTATCGGTGTGTGTGTGTGTTGTCGGTGTGTGTGTGTCTGTGTGTGTTGTCGGTGTGTGTGTGTGTGTGTTGTCGGTGTGTGTGTGTGTTGTCGGTGTGTGTGTTGTCGGTGTGTGCGTGTGTGTGTTGTTGGTGTGTTGTCGGTGTGTGTGTGTGTGTGTTGTCGGTGTGTGTGTGTGTGTGTTGTCGGTGTTTGTGTGTGTTGTCGGTGTGTGTGTGTGTGTGTTGTGTGTGTGTGTGTTGATGGTGTGTGTGTATGTGTGTTGTCGGTGTGTGTGTGTGTGTGTGTGTTGTCGGTGTGTGTGTGTTGTCGGTGTTTGTGTGTGTGTTGTCGGTGTGTGTGTGTGTGTTGTCGGTGTGTGTGTGTGTGTGTGGTCGGTGTGTGTGTGTTGTCGGTGTGTGTGTGTGTTGTCGGTGTGTGTGTGTTGTGTGTGTGTGTGTTGTCGGTGTGTGTGTGTGTTGTCGGTGTGTGTGTGTGTGTGTGTGTTGTCGGTGTGTGTATGTGTGTTGTCGGTGTGTGTGTGTGTGTGTTGTCGGTGTGTGTGTGTTATCGGTGTGTGTGTGTGTTGTCGGTGTGTGTGTGTCTGTGTGTGTTGTCGGTGTGTGTGTGTGTGTGTTGTCGGTGTGTGTGTGTGTTGTCGGTGTGTGTGTTGTCGGTGTGTGCGTGTGTGTGTTGTTGGTGTGTTGTCGGTGTGTGTGTGTGTGTGTTGTCGGTGTGTGTGTGTGTGTGTTGTCGGTGTTTGTGTGTGTTGTCGGTGTGTGTGTGTGTGTGTTGTGTGTGTGTGTGTTGATGGTGTGTGTGTATGTGTGTTGTCGGTGTGTGTGTGTGTGTGTGTGTTGTCGGTGTGTGTGTGTTGTCGGTGTTTGTGTGTGTGTTGTCGGTGTGTGTGTGTGTGTTGTCGGTGTGTGTGTGTGTGTGTGGTCGGTGTGTGTGTGTTGTCGGTGTGTGTGTGTGTGTGTGTGTTGTTGGTGTGTGTGTGTGTGTTGTCGGTGTGTGTGTGTGTGTTGTCAGTGTGTGTGTGTGAGTGTGTTGTCGGTGTGTGTGTGTGTGTGTGTGTGTGTGTTGCCGGTGTGTGTGTGTGTTGTCGGTGTGTGTGTGTGTGTGTTGTCAGTGTGTGTGTGTGTTTGTGTTGTCGGTGTGTGTGTGTGTGTGTGTGTGTGTGTGTGTTGTCGGTGTGTGTGTGTGTGTTGTCGGTGTGTGTGTGTGTGTGTGTTGTCGGTGTGTGTGTGTGTGTGTTGTCAGTGTGTGTGTGTGTGTGTTGTCGGTGTGTGTGTGTGTTGTGTGTGTGTGTGTTGTCGGTGTGTGTGTGTGTGTGTGTTGTCGGTGTGTGTGTGTGTGTGTGTGTGTTGTCGGTGTGTGTGTGTGTGTTTGTGTGTGTTGTCGGTGTGTGTGTGTGTGTGTTGTCGGTGTGTGTGTGTTGTGTGTGTGTGTGTGTTGTCGGTGTGTGTGTGTGTGTGTTGTCGGTGTGTGTGTTTGTGTGTTGTCGGTGTGTGTGTGTGTGTGTTGTCGGTGTGTGTGTGTGTGTGTGTGTTGTCGGTGTGTGTGTGTGTGTGTTGTCAGTGTGTGTGTGTGTGTGTGTTGTCAGTGTGTGTGTGTGTGTGTGTGTGTGTGTGTGTGTGTGTGTTGCCGGTGTGTGTGTGTGTGTTGTCGGTGTGTGTGTGTGTGTGTTGTCGGTGTGTGTGTGTGTTTGTGTTGTCGGTGTGTGTGTGTGTGTGTGTGTGTGTGTGTTGTCGGTGTGTGTGTGTGTGTTGTCGGTGTGTGTGTGTGTGTTGTCGGTGTGTGTGTGTGTTGTCGGTGTGTGTGTGTGTGTGTTGTCGATGTGTGTGTGTGTGTTGTCGGTGTGTGTGTGTGTGTGTTGTCAGTGTGTGTGTGTGTGTGTTGTGTGTGTGTGTGTTGTCGGTGTGTGTGTGTGTGTTGTCGGTGTGTGTGTGTGTGTGTTGTGTGTGTGTGTGTTGTGTGTGTGTGTGTGTGTGTTGTCGGTGTGTGTGTGTTGTCGGTGTGTGTGTGTTGTCGGTGTGTGTGTGTGTGTGTGTGTTGTCGGTGTGTGTGTGTGTGTGTTGTCGGTGTGTGTGTGTGTGTGTGTGTTGTCGGTGTGTGTGTGTTATCGGTGTGTGTGTGTGTGTGTTGTCGGTGTGTGTGTGTGTGTGTGTGTGTGTGTTGTCGGTGTGTGTGTGTGTTGTCTGTGTGTGTGTGTGTGTGTGTGTTGTCGGTGTTTATGTGTTGTCGGTGTGTGTGTGTTTGTGTTGTCGGTGTGTGTTGTCGGTGTGTGTGTGTGTGTTGTCGGTGTGTGTGTGTGTGTGTGTGTGTGTGTTGTCGGTGTGTGTGTGTGTTGTCTGTGTGTGTGTGTGTGTGTTGTCGGTGTTTATGTGTTGTCGGTGTGTGTGTGTTTGTGTTGTCGGTGTGTGGGTGTGTGTGTTGTCGGTGTGTGTGTGTGTGTTGTCGGTGTGTGTGTGTGTGTGTTGTCGGTGTGTGTGTGTGTGTGTGTGTGTGTGTGTGTGTGTTGTCGGTGTGTGTGTGTGTGTTGTCGGTTTGTGTGTGTGTGTTGTCGGTGTGTGTGTGTGTGTGTGTTGTCGGTGTGTGTGTGTGTGTGTGTTGTCAGTGTGTGTGTGTGTGTGTGTGTGTGTTGTCGGTGTGTGTGTGTGTGTGTTGTCGGTGTGTGTGTGTGTTGTCGGTGTGTGTGTGTGTTGTCAGTGTGTGTGTGTGTGTGTGTGTTGTCGGTGTGTGTGTGTGTGTTGTTGGTGTGTGTGTGTGTTGTCGGTGTGTGTGGGTGTGTTGTCGGTGTGTGTGTGTGTTGTCGGTGTGTGTGTGTGTGTGTGTTGTCAGTGTGTGTGTGTGTGTGTGTTGTCGGTGTGTGTGTGTTTATGTGTTGTCGGTGTGTGTGTGTGTGTTGTCGGTGTGTGTGTGTGTGTGTTGTCGGTGTGTGTGTGTGTGTTGTCGGTGTGTGTGTGTGTGTTGTCGGTGTGTGTGTGTGTGTGTTGTCGGTGTGTGTGTGTGTGTGTTGTCAGTGTGTGTGTGTGTGTGTTGTCGGTGTGTGTGTGTGTGTTGTGTGTGTGTGTGTTGTCGGTGTGTGTGTGTGTGTGTTGTCGGTTTGTGTGTGTGTGTGTGTGTTGTCGGTGTGTGTGTGTGTGTTTGTGTGTGTTGTCGGTGTGTGTGTGTGTGTGTTGTCTGTGTGTGTGTGTGTGTGTTGTGTGTGTGTGTGTGTGTGTGTGTGTGTTGTCGGTGTGTGTGTGTTGTGTGTGTGTGTGTTGTCGGTGTGTGTGTGTGTGTGTTGTCGGTGTGTGTGTGTGTGTGTGTTGTCGGTGTGTGTGTGTGTGTTGTGTGTGTGTGTGTTGTCGGTGTGTGTGTGTGTGTGTTGTCGGTGTGTGTGTTTGTGTGTTGTCGGTGTGTGTGTGTGTGTGTTGTCGGTGTGTGTGTGTGTGTGTGTTGTCGGTGTGTGTGTGTGTGTGTTGTCGGTGTGTGTGTGTGTGTGTTGTGTGTGTGTGTGTTGTCAGTGTGTGTGTGTGTGTGTTGTGTGTGTGTGTGTTGTCGGTGTGTGTGTGTGTGTTGTCGGTGTGTGTGTGTGTGTGTTGTGTGTGTGTGTGTTGTGTGTGTGTGTGTGTGTGTTGTCGGTGTGTGTGTGTTGTCGGTGTGTGTGTGTTGTCGGTGTGTGTGTGTGTGTTGTCGGTGTGTGTGTGTGTGTGTTGTCGGTGTGTGTGTGTGTGTGTGTGTTGTCGGTGTGTGTGTGTTATCGGTGTGTGTGTGTGTGTGTGTTGTCGGTGTGTGTGTGTGTGTGTGTGTGTGTGTTGTCGGTGTGTGTGTGTGTTGTCTGTGTGTGTGTGTGTGTGTGTTGTCGGTGTTTATGTGTTGTCGGTGTGTGTGTGTTTGTGTTGTCGGTGTGTGTGTGTGTGTGTTGTCGGTGTGTGTGTGTGTGTTGTCGGTGTGTGTGTGGGTGTGTGTGTGTGTTGTCGGTGTGTGTGTGTGTTGTCTGTGTGTGTGTGTGTGTGTTGTCGGTGTTTATGTGTTGTCGGTGTGTGTGTGTTGTCGGTGTGTGTGTGTGTGTGTGTGTGTGTTGTCGGTGTGTGTGTGTGTGTTGTCGGTTTGTGTGTGTGTGTTGTCGGTGTGTGTGTGTGTGTGTGTGTTGTCGGTGTGTGTGTGTGTGTGTGTTGTCAGTGTGTGTGTGTGTGTGTGTGTGTGTTGTCGGTGTGTGTGTGTTTATGTGTTGTCGGTGTGTGTGTGTGTTGTCGGTGTGTGTGTGTGTGTGTGTTGTCGGTGTGTGTGTGTGTTGTCGGTGTGTGTGTGTTGTCGGTGTGTCTGTGTGTGTGTTGTCGGTTTGTGTGTGTGTGTGTGTGTTGTCGGTGTGTGTGTGTGTGTTGTCGGTGTGTGTGTGTGTTGTCGGTGTGTGTGTGTTGTGTGTGTGTGTGTTGTCGGTGTGTGTGTGTGTTGTCGGTGTGTGTGTGTGTGTGTGTGTTGTCGGTGTGTGTATGTGTGTTGTCGGTGTGTGTGTGTGTGTGTTGTCGGTGTGTGTGTGTTATCGGTGTGTGTGTGTGTTGTCGGTGTGTGTGTGTCTGTGTGTGTTGTCGGTGTGTGTGTGTGTGTGTGTTGTCGGTGTGTGTGTGTGTTGTCGGTGTGTGTGTTGTCGGTGTGTGCGTGTGTGTGTTGTTGGTGTGTTGTCGGTGTGTGTGTGTGTGTGTTGTCGGTGTGTGTGTGTGTGTGTTGTCGGTGTTTGTGTGTGTTGTCGGTGTGTGTGTGTGTGTGTTGTGTGTGTGTGTGTTGATGGTGTGTGTGTATGTGTGTTGTAGGTGTGTGTGTGTGTGTGTGTGTTGTCGGTGTGTGTGTGTTGTCGGTGTTTGTGTGTGTGTTGTCGGTGTGTGTGTGTGTGTTGTCGGTGTGTGTGTGTGTGTGTGGTCGGTGTGTGTGTGTTGTCGGTGTGTGTGTGTGTGTGTGTTGTTGGTGTGTGTGTGTGTGTTGTCGGTGTGTGTGTGTGTGTTGTCAGTGTGTGTGTGTGAGTGTGTTGTCGGTGTGTGTGTGTGTGTGTGTGTGTGTGTGTGTGTGTGTTGCCGGTGTGTGTGTGTGTTGTCGGTGTGTGTGTGTGTGTGTTGTCGGTGTGTGTGTGTGTTTGTGTTGTCGGTGTGTGTGTGTGTGTGTGTGTGTGTGTGTGTGTTGTCGGTGTGTGTGTGTGTTGTCGGTGTGTGTGTGTGTGTGTGTTGTCGGTGTGTGTATGTGTGTTGTCGGTGTGTGTGTGTGTGTGTTGTCGGTGTGTGTGTGTTATCGGTGTGTGTGTGTGTTGTCGGTGTGTGTGTGTCTGTGTGTGTTGTCGGTGTGTGTGTGTGTGTG
>NC_138318.1:1002500-1027500 GCF_965601325.2 Salmo salar
CGGTGTTTATGTGTTGTCGGTGTGTGTGTGTTTGTGTTGTCGGTGTGTGTGTGTGTGTGTTGTCGGTGTGTGTGTGTGTGTTGTCGGTGTGTGTGTGGGTGTGTGTGTGTGTTGTCGGTGTGTGTGTTGTCTGTGTGTGTGTGTGTGTGTTGTCGGTGTTTATGTGTTGTCGGTGTGTGTGTGTGTGTTGTCGGTGTGTGTGTGTGTGTGTGTGTGTTGTCGGTGTGTGTGTGTGTGTTGTCGGTTTGTGTGTGTGTGTTGTCGGTGTGTGTGTGTGTGTGTGTGTTGTCGGTGTGTGTGTGTGTGTGTGTTGTCAGTGTGTGTGTGTGTGTGTGTGTGTGTGTTGTCGGTGTGTGTGTGTTTATGTGTTGTCGGTGTGTGTGTGTGTTGTCGGTGTGTGTGTGTGTGTGTGTTGTCGGTGTGTGTGTGTGTTGTCGGTGTGTGTGTGTTGTCGGTGTGTCTGTGTGTGTGTTGTCGGTTTGTGTGTGTGTGTGTGTGTTGTCGGTGTGTGTGTGTGTGTTGTCGGTGTGTGTGTGTGTTGTCGGTGTGTGTGTGTTGTGTGTGTGTGTGTTGTCGGTGTGTGTGTGTGTTGTCGGTGTGTGTGTGTGTGTGTGTTGTCGGTGTGTGTATGTGTGTTGTCGGTGTGTGTGTGTGTGTGTTGTCGGTGTGTGTGTGTTATCGGTGTGTGTGTGTGTTGTCGGTGTGTGTGTGTCTGTGTGTGTTGTCGGTGTGTGTGTGTGTGTGTTGTCGGTGTGTGTGTGTGTTGTTGGTGTGTGTGTTGTCGGTGTGTGCGTGTGTGTGTTGTTGGTGTGTTGTCGGTGTGTGTGTGTGTGTGTTGTCGGTGTGTGTGTGTGTGTGTTGTCGGTGTTTGTGTGTGTTGTCGGTGTGTGTGTGTGTGTGTTGTGTGTGTGTGTGTTGATGGTGTGTGTGTATGTGTGTTGTCGGTGTGTGTGTGTGTGTGTGTGTTGTCGGTGTGTGTGTGTTGTCGGTGTTTGTGTGTGTGTTGTCGGTGTGTGTGTGTGTGTTGTCGGTGTGTGTGTGTGTGTTGTTGGTGTGTGTGTGTGTGTTGTCGGTGTGTGTGTGTGTGTTGTCAGTGTGTGTGTGTGAGTGTGTTGTCGGTGTGTGTGTGTGTGTGTGTGTGTGTGTGTGTGTGTGTGTTGCCGGTGTGTGTGTGTGTTGTCGGTGTGTGTGTGTGTGTGTTGTCGGTGTGTGTGTGTGTGTTTGTGTTGTCGGTGTGTGTGTGTGTGTGTGTGTGTGTGTCGGTGTGTGTGTGTGTGTTGTCGGTGTGTGTGTGTGTGTGTGTTGTCGGTGTGTGTGTGTGTGTGTTGTCAGTGTGTGTGTGTGTGTGTTGTCGGTGTGTGTGTGTGTTGTGTGTGTGTGTGTTGTCGGTGTGTGTGTGTGTGTGTTGTCGGTGTGTGTGTGTGTGTGTGTGTTGTCGGTGTGTGTGTGTGTGTTTGTGTGTGTTGTCGGTGTGTGTGTGTGTGTGTTGTCGGTGTGTGTGTGTTGTGTGTGTGTGTGTTGTCGGTGTGTGTGTGTGTGTGTTGTCGGTGTGTGTGTTTGTGTGTTGTCGGTGTGTGTGTGTGTGTGTTGTCGGTGTGTGTGTGTGTGTGTGTGTTGTCGGTGTGTGTGTGTGTGTGTTGTCAGTGTGTGTGTGTGTGTGTGTTGTCGGTGTGTGTGTGTGTGTGTGTGTGTGTGTGTGTGTGTGTTGCCGGTGTGTGTGTGTGTGTTGTCGGTGTGTGTGTGTGTGTGTTGTCGGTGTGTGTGTGTGTTTGTGTTGTCGGTGTGTGTGTGTGTGTGTGTGTGTGTGTGTTGTCGGTGTGTGTGTGTGTGTTGTCGGTGTGTGTGTGTGTTGTCAGTGTGTGTGTGTGTGTGTGTGTTGTCGGTGTGTGTGTGTGTGTTGTTGGTGTGTGTGTGTGTGTTGTTGGTGTGTGTGGGTGTGTTGTCGGTGTGTGTGTGTGTTGTCGGTGTGTGTGTGTGTGTGTGTGTTGTCGGTGTGTGTGTGTGTGTGTTGTCGGTGTGTGTGTGTGTTGTCGGTGTGTGTGTTGTCGGTGTGTGCGTGTGTGTGTTGTTGGTGTGTTGTCGGTGTGTGTGTGTGTGTGTTGTCGGTGTGTGTGTGTGTGTGTGTGTTGTCGGTGTGTGTGTGTGTTGTCGGTGTGTGTGTGTGTGTGTTGTGTGTGTGTGTGTTGATGGTGTGTGTTTATGTGTGTTGTCGGTGTGTGTGTGTGTGTGTTGTCGGTGTGTGTGTGTGTGTGTTGTGTGTGTGTGTGTGTGTGTGTGTGTGTGTTGTCGGTGTGTGTGTGTTGTGTGTGTGTGTGTTGTCGGTGTGTGTGTGTGTGTGTTGTCGGTGTGTGTGTGTGTGTGTGTTGTCGGTGTGTGTGTGTGTGTTGTGTGTGTGTGTGTTGTCGGTGTGTGTGTGTGTGTGTTGTCGGTGTGTGTGTTTGTGTGTTGTCGGTGTGTGTGTGTGTGTGTTGTCGGTGTGTGTGTGTGTGTGTGTTGTCGGTGTGTGTGTGTGTGTGTTGTCGGTGTGTGTGTGTGTGTGTTGTGTGTGTGTGTGTTGTCAGTGTGTGTGTGTGTGTGTTGTGTGTGTGTGTGTTGTCGGTGTGTGTGTGTGTGTTGTCGGTGTGTGTGTGTGTGTGTTGTGTGTGTGTGTGTTGTGTGTGTGTGTGTGTGTGTTGTCGGTGTGTGTGTGTTGTCGGTGTGTGTGTGTTGTCGGTGTGTGTGTGTGTGTGTGTTGTCGGTGTGTGTGTGTGTGTGTGTTGTCGGTGTGTGTGTGTGTGTGTGTGTTGTCGGTGTGTGTGTGTTATCGGTGTGTGTGTGTGTGTGTTGTCGGTGTGTGTGTGTGTGTGTGTGTGTGTGTGTTGTCGGTGTGTGTGTGTGTTGTCTGTGTGTGTGTGTGTGTGTGTTGTCGGTGTTTATGTGTTGTCGGTGTGTGTGTGTTTGTGTTGTCGGTGTGTGTGTGTGTGTGTTGTCGGTGTGTGTGTGTGTGTTGTCGGTGTGTGTGTGGGTGTGTGTGTGTGTTGTCGGTGTGTGTGTTGTCTGTGTGTGTGTGTGTGTGTTGTCGGTGTTTATGTGTTGTCGGTGTGTGTGTGTGTGTTGTCGGTGTGTGTGTGTGTGTGTGTGTGTGTTGTCGGTGTGTGTGTGTGTGTTGTCGGTTTGTGTGTGTGTGTTGTCGGTGTGTGTGTGTGTGTGTGTGTTGTCGGTGTGTGTGTGTGTGTGTGTTGTCAGTGTGTGTGTGTGTGTGTGTGTGTGTTGTCGGTGTGTGTGTGTTTATGTGTTGTCGGTGTGTGTGTGTGTTGTCGGTGTGTGTGTGTGTGTGTGTTGTCGGTGTGTGTGTGTGTTGTCGGTGTGTGTGTGTTGTCGGTGTGTCTGTGTGTGTGTTGTCGGTTTGTGTGTGTGTGTGTGTGTTGTCGGTGTGTGTGTGTGTGTTGTCGGTGTGTGTGTGTGTTGTCGGTGTGTGTGTGTTGTGTGTGTGTGTGTTGTCGGTGTGTGTGTGTGTTGTCGGTGTGTGTGTGTGTGTGTGTTGTCGGTGTGTGTATGTGTGTTGTCGGTGTGTGTGTGTGTGTGTTGTCGGTGTGTGTGTGTTATCGGTGTGTGTGTGTGTTGTCGGTGTGTGTGTGTCTGTGTGTGTTGTCGGTGTGTGTGTGTGTGTGTTGTCGGTGTGTGTGTGTGTTGTCGGTGTGTGTGTTGTCGGTGTGTGCGTGTGTGTGTTGTTGGTGTGTTGTCGGTGTGTGTGTGTGTGTGTTGTCGGTGTGTGTGTGTGTGTGTTGTCGGTGTTTGTGTGTGTTGTCGGTGTGTGTGTGTGTGTTGTGTGTGTGTGTGTTGATGGTGTGTGTGTATGTGTGTTGTCGGTGTGTGTGTGTGTGTGTGTGTTGTCGGTGTGTGTGTGTTGTCGGTGTTTGTGTGTGTGTTGTCGGTGTGTGTGTGTGTGTTGTCGGTGTGTGTGTGTGTGTGTGGTCGGTGTGTGTGTGTTGTCGGTGTGTGTGTGTGTGTGTGTGTTGTTGGTGTGTGTGTGTGTGTTGTCGGTGTGTGTGTGTGTGTTGTCAGTGTGTGTGTGTGAGTGTGTTGTCGGTGTGTGTGTGTGTGTGTGTGTGTGTGTGTGTGTGTGTGTTGCCGGTGTGTGTGTGTGTTGTCGGTGTGTGTGTGTGTGTGTGTGTGTGTGTGTGTGTTGTCGGTGTGTGTGTGTGTGTTGTCGGTGTGTGTGTGTGTGTGTGTTGTCGGTGTGTGTGTGTGTGTGTTGTCAGTGTGTGTGTGTGTGTGTTGTCGGTGTGTGTGTGTGTTGTGTGTGTGTGTGTTGTCGGTGTGTGTGTGTGTGTGTTGTCGGTGTGTGTGTGTGTGTGTGTGTTGTCGGTGTGTGTGTGTGTGTTTGTGTGTGTTGTCGGTGTGTGTGTGTGTGTGTTGTCGGTGTGTGTGTGTTGTGTGTGTGTGTGTTGTCGGTGTGTGTGTGTGTGTGTTGTCGGTGTGTGTGTTTGTGTGTTGTCGGTGTGTGTGTGTGTGTGTTGTCGGTGTGTGTGTGTGTGTGTGTTGTCGGTGTGTGTGTGTGTGTGTTGTCAGTGTGTGTGTGTGTGTGTGTTGTCGGTGTGTGTGTGTGTGTGTGTGTGTGTGTGTGTGTGTTGCCGGTGTGTGTGTGTGTGTTGTCGGTGTGTGTGTGTGTGTGTTGTCGGTGTGTGTGTGTGTTTGTGTTGTCGGTGTGTGTGTGTGTGTGTGTGTGTGTGTGTTGTCGGTGTGTGTGTGTGTGTTGTCGGTGTGTGTGTGTGTTGTCAGTGTGTGTGTGTGTGTGTGTGTTGTCGGTGTCTGTGTGTGTGTTGTTGGTGTGTGTGTGTGTGTTGTTGGTGTGTGTGGGTGTGTTGTCGGTGTGTGTGTGTGTTGTCGGTGTGTGTGTGTGTGTGTGTGTTGTCGGTGTGTGTGTGTGTGTGTTGTCGGTGTGTGTGTGTGTTGTCGGTGTGTGTGTTGTCGGTGTGTGCGTGTGTGTGTTGTTGGTGTGTTGTCGGTGTGTGTGTGTGTGTGTGTTGTCGGTGTGTGTGTGTGTGTGTGTGTTGTCGGTGTGTGTGTGTGTTGTCGGTGTGTGTGTGTGTGTGTTGTGTGTGTGTGTGTTGATGGTGTGTGTGTATGTGTGTTGTCGGTGTGTGTGTGTGTGTGTTGTCGGTGTGTGTGTGTTGTCGGTGTTTGTGTGTGTGTTGTCGGTGTGTGTGTGTGTGTGTTGTCGGTGTGTGTGTGTGTGTGTGTGGTCGGTGTGTGTGTGTTGTCGGTGTGTGTGTGTGTGTGTGTTGTTGGTGTGTGTGTGTGTGTTGTCGGTGTGTGTGTGTGTGTTGTCAGTGTGTGTGTGTGTGTGTGTTGTCGGTGTGTGTGTGTGTGTGTGTGTGTGTTGCCGGTGTGTGTGTGTGTTGTCGGTGTGTGTGTGTGTGTGTTGTCGGTGTGTGTGTGTGTTTGTGTTGTCGGTGTGTGTGTGTGTGTGTGTGTGTGTGTGTGTTGTCGGTGTGTGTGTGTGTGTTGTCGGTGTGTGTGTGTGTGTGTGTTGTCGGTGTGTGTGTGTGTGTGTTGTCAGTGTGTGTGTGTGTGTGTTGTCGGTGTGTGTGTGTGTTGTGTGTGTGTGTGTTGTCGGTGTGTGTGTGTGTGTGTTGTCGGTGTGTGTGTGTGTGTGTGTGTTGTCGGTGTGTGTGTGTGTGTTTGTGTGTGTTGTCGGTGTGTGTGTGTGTGTGTTGTCGGTGTGTGTGTGTTGTGTGTGTGTGTGTTGTCGGTGTGTGTGTGTGTGTGTTGTGTGTGTGTGTGTTTGTGTGTTGTCGGTGTGTGTGTGTGTGTGTTGTCGGTGTGTGTGTGTGTGTGTGTGTGTTGTCGGTGTGTGTGTGTGTGTGTTGTCAGTGTGTGTGTGTGTGTGTGTTGTCGGTGTGTGTGTGTGTGTGTGTGTGTGTGTGTGTGTGTTGCCGGTGTGTGTGTGTGTGTTGTCGGTGTGTGTGTGTGTGTGTTGTCGGTGTGTGTGTGTGTTTGTGTTGTCGGTGTGTGTGTGTGTGTGTGTGTGTGTTGTCGGTGTGTGTGTGTGTGTTGTCGGTGTGTGTGTGTGTTGTCAGTGTGTGTGTGTGTGTGTGTGTTGTCGGTGTGTGTGTGTGTGTTGTTGGTGTGTGTGTGTGTGTTGTTGGTGTGTGTGGGTGTGTTGTCGGTGTGTGTGTGTGTTGTCGGTGTGTGTGTGTGTGTGTGTGTTGTCAGTGTGTGTGTGTGTGTGTGTTGTCGGTGTGTGTGTGTTTATGTGTTGTCGGTGTGTGTGTGTGTTGTCGGTGTGTGTGTGTGTGTGTTGTCGGTGTGTGTGTGTGTGTTGTCGGTGTGTGTGTGTGTGTTGTCGGTGTGTGTGTGTGTGTGTGTTGTCGGTGTGTGTGTGTGTGTGTTGTCAGTGTGTGTGTGTGTGTGTTGTCGGTCTGTGTGTGTGTGTGTGTGTGTGTGTGTGTGTGTGTGTGTGTGTGTTGTCGGTGTGTGTGTGTTGTGTGTGTGTGTGTTGTCGGTGTGTGTGTGTGTTGTCGGTGTGTGTGTGTGTGTGTGTTGTCGGTGTGTGTGTGTGTGTTGTGTGTGTGTGTGTTGTCGGTGTGTGTGTGTGTGTGTTGTCGGTGTGTGTGTTTGTGTGTTGTCGGTGTGTGTGTGTGTGTGTTGTCGGTGTGTGTGTGTGTGTGTGTTGTCGGTGTGTGTGTGTGTGTGTTGTCGGTGTGTGTGTGTGTGTTGTGTGTGTGTGTGTTGTCGGTGTGTGTGTGTGTGTTGTCGGTGTGTGTGTGTGTGTTGTCGGTGTGTGTGTGTGTTGTCGGTGTGTGTGTGTGTGTGTGTTGTCGATGTGTGTGTGTGTGTTGTCGGTGTGTGTGTGTGTGTGTTGTCAGTGTGTGTGTGTGTGTGTTGTGTGTGTGTGTGTTGTCGGTGTGTGTGTGTGTGTTGTCGGTGTGTGTGTGTGTGTGTTGTGTGTGTGTGTGTTGTGTGTGTGTGTGTGTGTGTGTTGTCGGTGTGTGTGTGTTGTCGGTGTGTGTGTGTTGTCGGTGTGTGTGTGTGTGTGTGTTGTCGGTGTGTGTGTGTGTGTGTTGTCGGTGTGTGTGTGTGTGTGTGTGTTGTCGGTGTGTGTGTGTTATCGGTGTGTGTGTGTGTGTGTTGTCGGTGTGTGTGTGTGTGTGTGTGTGTTGTCGGTGTGTGTGTGTGTTGTCTGTGTGTGTGTGTGTGTGTGTTGTCGGTGTTTATGTGTTGTCGGTGTGTGTGTGTTTGTGTTGTCGGTGTGTGTGTGTGTTGTCGGTGTGTGTGTGTGTTGTCTGTGTGTGTGTGTGTGTGTTGTCTGTGTTTATGTGTTGTCGGTGTGTGTGTGTGTTTGTGTTGTCGGTGTGTGTGTGTGTGTGTTGTCGGTGTGTGTGTGTTTGTTGTCGGTGTGTGTGTGTGTGTGTTGTCGGTTTGTGTGTGTGTGTGTGTGTGTGTGTTGTCGGTGTGTGTGTGTGTGTTGTCGGTTTGTGTGTGTGTGTTGTCGGTGTGTGTGTGTGTGTGTGTTGTCGGTGTGTGTGTGTGTGTGTGTTGTCAGTGTGTGTGTGTGTGTGTGTGTTGTCAGTGTGTGTGTGTGTGTGTGTGTGTGTGTGTGTGTGTGTGTTGCCGGTGTGTGTGTGTGTGTTGTCGGTGTGTGTGTGTGTGTGTTGTCGGTGTGTGTGTGTGTTGTCGGTGTGTGTGTGTGTTGTCAGTGTGTGTGTGTGTGTGTGTGTTGTCGGTGTGTGTGTGTGTGTTGTTGGTGTGTGTGTGTGTGTTGTCGGTGTGTGTGGGTGTGTTGTCGGTGTGTGTGTGTGATGTCGGTGTGTGTGTGTTATCGGTGTGTGTGTGTGTTGTCGGTGTGTGTGTGTGTGTGTGTGTGTTGTCGGTGTGTGTGTGTGTGTTGTCGGTGTGTGTGTGTGTTGTCGGTGTGTGTGTTGTCGGTGTGTGCGTGTGTGTGTTGTTGGTGTGTTGTCGGTGTGTGTGTGTTGTCGGTGTGTGTGTGTGTGTGTGTTGTCGGTGTGTGTGTGTGTGTGTTGTCAGTGTGTGTGTGTGTGTGTTGTCGGTGTGTGTGTGTGTGTTGTGTGTGTGTGTGTTGTCGGTGTGTGTGTGTGTGTGTGTTGTCGGTGTGTGTGTGTGTGTGTGTTGTCGGTGTGTGTGTTTGTGTGTGTTGTCGGTGTGTGTGTGTGTGTGTTGTCGGTCTGTGTGTGTGTGTGTTGTGTGTGTGTGTGTGTGTGTGTGTGTGTTGTCGGTGTGTGTGTGTTGTGTGTGTGTGTGTTGTCGGTGTGTGTGTGTGTTGTCGGTGTGTGTGTGTGTGTGTGTTGTCGGTGTGTGTGTGTGTGTTGTGTGTGTGTGTGTTGTCGGTGTGTGTGTGTGTGTGTTGTCGGTGTGTGTGTTTGTGTGTTGTCGGTGTGTGTGTGTGTGTGTTGTCGGTGTGTGTGTGTGTGTGTGTGTTGTCGGTGTGTGTGTGTGTGTGTTGTCGGTGTGTGTGTGTGTGTTGTGTGTGTGTGTGTTGTCGGTGTGTGTGTGTGTGTTGTCGGTGTGTGTGTGTGTGTTGTCGGTGTGTGTGTGTGTTGTCGGTGTGTGTGTGTGTGTGTGTTGTCGATGTGTGTGTGTGTGTTGTCGGTGTGTGTGTGTGTGTGTTGTCAGTGTGTGTGTGTGTGTGTTGTGTGTGTGTGTGTTGTCGGTGTGTGTGTGTGTGTTGTCGGTGTGTGTGTGTGTGTGTTGTGTGTGTGTGTGTTGTGTGTGTGTGTGTGTGTGTGTTGTCGGTGTGTGTGTGTTGTCGGTGTGTGTGTGTTGTCGGTGTGTGTGTGTGTGTGTGTTGTCGGTGTGTGTGTGTGTGTGTTGTCGGTGTGTGTGTGTGTGTGTGTGTTGTCGGTGTGTGTGTGTTATCGGTGTGTGTGTGTGTGTGTTGTCGGTGTGTGTGTGTGTGTGTGTGTGTTGTCGGTGTGTGTGTGTGTTGTCTGTGTGTGTGTGTGTGTGTGTTGTCGGTGTTTATGTGTTGTCGGTGTGTGTGTGTTTGTGTTGTCGGTGTGTGTGTGTGTTGTCGGTGTGTGTGTGTGTGTTGTCGGTGTGTGTGTGTGTGTGTGTGTTGTCGGTGTGTGTGTGTGTGTGTTGTCAGTGTGTGTGTGTGTGTGTTGTCGGTCTGTGTGTGTGTGTGTTGTGTGTGTGTGTGTGTGTGTGTGTGTGTGTGTGTTGTCGGTGTGTGTGTGTTGTGTGTGTGTGTGTTGTCGGTGTGTGTGTGTGTTGTCGGTGTGTGTGTGTGTGTGTGTTGTCGGTGTGTGTGTGTGTGTTGTGTGTGTGTGTGTTGTCGGTGTGTGTGTGTGTGTGTTGTCGGTGTGTGTGTTTGTGTGTTGTCGGTGTGTGTGTGTGTGTGTTGTCGGTGTGTGTGTGTGTGTGTGTTGTCGGTGTGTGTGTGTGTGTGTTGTCGGTGTGTGTGTGTGTGTTGTGTGTGTGTGTGTTGTCGGTGTGTGTGTGTGTGTTGTCGGTGTGTGTGTGTGTGTTGTCGGTGTGTGTGTGTGTTGTCGGTGTGTGTGTGTGTGTGTGTTGTCGATGTGTGTGTGTGTGTTGTCGGTGTGTGTGTGTGTGTGTTGTCAGTGTGTGTGTGTGTGTGTTGTGTGTGTGTGTGTTGTCGGTGTGTGTGTGTGTGTTGTCGGTGTGTGTGTGTGTGTGTTGTGTGTGTGTGTGTTGTGTGTGTGTGTGTGTGTGTGTTGTCGGTGTGTGTGTGTTGTCGGTGTGTGTGTGTTGTCGGTGTGTGTGTGTGTGTGTGTTGTCGGTGTGTGTGTGTGTGTGTTGTCGGTGTGTGTGTGTGTGTGTGTGTTGTCGGTGTGTGTGTGTTATCGGTGTGTGTGTGTGTGTGTTGTCGGTGTGTGTGTGTGTGTGTGTGTGTTGTCGGTGTGTGTGTGTGTTGTCTGTGTGTGTGTGTGTGTGTGTTGTCGGTGTTTATGTGTTGTCGGTGTGTGTGTGTTTGTGTTGTCGGTGTGTGTGTGTGTTGTCGGTGTGTGTGTGTGTGTTGTCGGTGTGTGTGTGTGTGTGTGTGTTGTCGGTGTGTGTGTGTGTTGTCTGTGTGTGTGTGTGTGTGTTGTCTGTGTTTATGTGTTGTCGGTGTGTGTGTGTGTTTGTGTTGTCGGTGTGTGTGTGTGTGTGTTGTCGGTGTGTGTGTGTTTGTTGTCGGTGTGTGTGTGTGTGTGTTGTCGGTGTGTGTGTGTGTGTGTGTGTGTGTGTTGTCGGTGTGTGTGTGTGTGTTGTCGGTTTGTGTGTGTGTGTTGTCGGTGTGTGTGTGTGTGTGTGTTGTCGGTGTGTGTGTGTGTGTGTGTTGTCAGTGTGTGTGTGTGTGTGTGTGTTGTCAGTGTGTGTGTGTGTGTGTGTGTGTGTGTGTGTGTGTGTGTGTGTTGCCGGTGTGTGTGTGTGTGTTGTCGGTGTGTGTGTGTGTGTGTTGTCGGTGTGTGTGTGTGTTGTCGGTGTGTGTGTGTGTTGTCAGTGTGTGTGTGTGTGTGTGTGTTGTCGGTGTGTGTGTGTGTGTTGTTGGTGTGTGTGTGTGTGTTGTCGGTGTGTGTGGGTGTGTTGTCGGTGTGTGTGTGTGATGTCGGTGTGTGTGTGTTATCGGTGTGTGTGTGTGTTGTCGGTGTGTGTGTGTGTGTGTGTGTGTTGTCGGTGTGTGTGTTTGTGTGTGTTGTCGGTGTGTGTGTGTGTGTGTTGTCGGTCTGTGTGTGTGTGTGTTGTGTGTGTGTGTGTGTGTGTGTGTTGTCGGTGTGTGTGTGTTGTGTGTGTGTGTGTTGTCGGTGTGTGTGTGTGTTGTCGGTGTGTGTGTGTGTGTGTGTTGTCGGTGTGTGTGTGTGTGTTGTGTGTGTGTGTGTTGTCGGTGTGTGTGTGTGTGTGTTGTCGGTGTGTGTGTTTGTGTGTTGTCGGTGTGTGTGTGTGTGTGTTGTCGGTGTGTGTGTGTGTGTGTGTTGTCGGTGTGTGTGTGTGTGTGTTGTCGGTGTGTGTGTGTGTGTTGTGTGTGTGTGTGTTGTCGGTGTGTGTGTGTGTGTTGTCGGTGTGTGTGTGTGTGTTGTCGGTGTGTGTGTGTGTTGTCGGTGTGTGTGTGTGTGTGTGTTGTCGATGTGTGTGTGTGTGTTGTCGGTGTGTGTGTGTGTGTGTTGTCAGTGTGTGTGTGTGTGTGTTGTGTGTGTGTGTGTTGTCGGTGTGTGTGTGTGTGTTGTCGGTGTGTGTGTGTGTGTGTTGTGTGTGTGTGTGTTGTGTGTGTGTGTGTGTGTGTGTTGTCGGTGTGTGTGTGTTGTCGGTGTGTGTGTGTTGTCGGTGTGTGTGTGTGTGTTGTCGGTGTGTGTGTGTGTGTGTTGTCGGTGTGTGTGTGTGTGTGTGTGTTGTCGGTGTGTGTGTGTTATCGGTGTGTGTGTGTGTGTGTTGTCGGTGTGTGTGTGTGTGTGTGTGTGTTGTCGGTGTGTGTGTGTGTTGTCTGTGTGTGTGTGTGTGTGTGTTGTCGGTGTTTATGTGTTGTCGGTGTGTGTGTGTTTGTGTTGTCGGTGTGTGTGTGTGTTGTCGGTGTGTGTGTGTGTGTTGTCGGTGTGTGTGTGTGTGTGTGTGTTGTCGGTGTGTGTGTGTGTTGTCTGTGTGTGTGTGTGTGTGTTGTCTGTGTTTATGTGTTGTCGGTGTGTGTGTGTGTTTGTGTTGTCGGTGTGTGTGTGTGTGTGTTGTCGGTGTGTGTGTGTTTGTTGTCGGTGTGTGTGTGTGTGTGTGTTGTCGGTGTGTGTGTGTGTGTGTTGTCAGTGTGTGTGTGTGTGTGTTGTCGGTCTGTGTGTGTGTGTGTTGTGTGTGTGTGTGTGTGTGTGTGTGTGTTGTCGGTGTGTGTGTGTTGTGTGTGTGTGTGTTGTCGGTGTGTGTGTGTGTTGTCGGTGTGTGTGTGTGTGTGTGTTGTCGGTGTGTGTGTGTGTGTTGTGTGTGTGTGTGTTGTCGGTGTGTGTGTGTGTGTGTTGTCGGTGTGTGTGTTTGTGTGTTGTCGGTGTGTGTGTGTGTGTGTTGTCGGTGTGTGTGTGTGTGTGTGTTGTCGGTGTGTGTGTGTGTGTGTTGTCGGTGTGTGTGTGTGTGTTGTGTGTGTGTGTGTTGTCGGTGTGTGTGTGTGTGTTGTCGGTGTGTGTGTGTGTGTTGTCGGTGTGTGTGTGTGTTGTCGGTGTGTGTGTGTGTGTGTGTTGTCGATGTGTGTGTGTGTGTTGTCGGTGTGTGTGTGTGTGTGTTGTCAGTGTGTGTGTGTGTGTGTTGTGTGTGTGTGTGTTGTCGGTGTGTGTGTGTGTGTTGTCGGTGTGTGTGTGTGTGTGTTGTGTGTGTGTGTGTTGTGTGTGTGTGTGTGTGTGTGTTGTCGGTGTGTGTGTGTTGTCGGTGTGTGTGTGTTGTCGGTGTGTGTGTGTGTGTGTGTTGTCGGTGTGTGTGTGTGTGTGTTGTCGGTGTGTGTGTGTGTGTGTGTGTTGTCGGTGTGTGTGTGTTATCGGTGTGTGTGTGTGTGTGTTGTCGGTGTGTGTGTGTGTGTGTGTGTGTTGTCGGTGTGTGTGTGTGTTGTCTGTGTGTGTGTGTGTGTGTGTTGTCGGTGTTTATGTGTTGTCGGTGTGTGTGTGTTTGTGTTGTCGGTGTGTGTGTGTGTTGTCGGTGTGTGTGTGTGTGTTGTCGGTGTGTGTGTGTGTGTGTGTGTTGTCGGTGTGTGTGTGTGTTGTCTGTGTGTGTGTGTGTGTGTTGTCTGTGTTTATGTGTTGTCGGTGTGTGTGTGTGTTTGTGTTGTCGGTGTGTGTGTGTGTGTGTTGTCGGTGTGTGTGTGTTTGTTGTCGGTGTGTGTGTGTGTGTGTTGTCGGTGTGTGTGTGTGTGTGTGTGTGTGTGTTGTCGGTGTGTGTGTGTGTGTTGTCGGTTTGTGTGTGTGTGTTGTCGGTGTGTGTGTGTGTGTGTGTTGTCGGTGTGTGTGTGTGTGTGTGTTGTCAGTGTGTGTGTGTGTGTGTGTGTTGTCAGTGTGTGTGTGTGTGTGTGTGTGTGTGTGTGTGTGTGTGTTGCCGGTGTGTGTGTGTGTGTTGTCGGTGTGTGTGTGTGTGTGTTGTCGGTGTGTGTGTGTGTTGTCGGTGTGTGTGTGTGTTGTCAGTGTGTGTGTGTGTGTGTGTGTTGTCGGTGTGTGTGTGTGTGTTGTTGGTGTGTGTGTGTGTTGTCGGTGTGTGTGGGTGTGTTGTCGGTGTGTGTGTGTGATGTCGGTGTGTGTGTGTTATCGGTGTGTGTGTGTGTTGTCGGTGTGTGTGTGTGTGTGTGTGTGTTGTCGGTGTGTGTGTGTGTGTTGTCGGTGTGTGTGTGTGTTGTCGGTGTGTGTGTTGTCGGTGTGTGCGTGTGTGTGTTGTTGGTGTGTTGTCGGTGTGTGTGTGTGTGTTGTCGGTGTGTGTGTGTGTGTGTGTTGTCGGTGTGTGTGTGTGTGTGTTGTCAGTGTGTGTGTGTGTGTGTTGTCGGTGTGTGTGTGTGTGTTGTGTGTGTGTGTGTTGTCGGTGTGTGTGTGTGTGTGTGTTGTCGGTGTGTGTGTGTGTGTGTGTTGTCGGTGTGTGTGTTTGTGTGTGTTGTCGGTGTGTGTGTGTGTGTGTTGTCGGTCTGTGTGTGTGTGTGTTGTGTGTGTGTGTGTGTGTGTGTGTGTGTTGTCGGTGTGTGTGTGTTGTGTGTGTGTGTGTTGTCGGTGTGTGTGTGTGTTGTCGGTGTGTGTGTGTGTGTGTGTTGTCGGTGTGTGTGTGTGTGTTGTGTGTGTGTGTGTTGTCGGTGTGTGTGTGTGTGTGTTGTCGGTGTGTGTGTTTGTGTGTTGTCGGTGTGTGTGTGTGTGTGTTGTCGGTGTGTGTGTGTGTGTGTGTGTTGTCGGTGTGTGTGTGTGTGTGTTGTCGGTGTGTGTGTGTGTGTTGTGTGTGTGTGTGTTGTCGGTGTGTGTGTGTGTGTTGTCGGTGTGTGTGTGTGTGTTGTCGGTGTGTGTGTGTGTTGTCGGTGTGTGTGTGTGTGTGTGTTGTCGATGTGTGTGTGTGTGTTGTCGGTGTGTGTGTGTGTGTGTTGTCAGTGTGTGTGTGTGTGTGTTGTGTGTGTGTGTGTTGTCGGTGTGTGTGTGTGTGTTGTCGGTGTGTGTGTGTGTGTGTTGTGTGTGTGTGTGTTGTGTGTGTGTGTGTGTGTGTGTTGTCGGTGTGTGTGTGTTGTCGGTGTGTGTGTGTTGTCGGTGTGTGTGTGTGTGTGTGTTGTCGGTGTGTGTGTGTGTGTGTTGTCGGTGTGTGTGTGTGTGTGTGTGTTGTCGGTGTGTGTGTGTTATCGGTGTGTGTGTGTGTGTGTTGTCGGTGTGTGTGTGTGTGTGTGTGTGTTGTCGGTGTGTGTGTGTGTTGTCTGTGTGTGTGTGTGTGTGTGTTGTCGGTGTTTATGTGTTGTCGGTGTGTGTGTGTTTGTGTTGTCGGTGTGTGTGTGTGTTGTCGGTGTGTGTGTGTGTTGTCTGTGTGTGTGTGTGTGTGTTGTCTGTGTTTATGTGTTGTCGGTGTGTGTGTGTGTTTGTGTTGTCGGTGTGTGTGTGTGTGTGTTGTCGGTGTGTGTGTGTTTGTTGTCGGTGTGTGTGTGTGTGTGTTGTCGGTTTGTGTGTGTGTGTGTGTGTGTGTGTTGTCGGTGTGTGTGTGTGTGTTGTCGGTTTGTGTGTGTGTGTTGTCGGTGTGTGTGTGTGTGTGTGTTGTCGGTGTGTGTGTGTGTGTGTGTTGTCAGTGTGTGTGTGTGTGTGTGTGTTGTCAGTGTGTGTGTGTGTGTGTGTGTGTGTGTGTGTGTGTGTGTTGCCGGTGTGTGTGTGTGTGTTGTCGGTGTGTGTGTGTGTGTGTTGTCGGTGTGTGTGTGTGTTGTCGGTGTGTGTGTGTGTTGTCAGTGTGTGTGTGTGTGTGTGTGTTGTCGGTGTGTGTGTGTGTGTTGTTGGTGTGTGTGTGTGTGTGTTGTCGGTGTGTGTGGGTGTGTTGTCGGTGTGTGTGTGTGATGTCGGTGTGTGTGTGTTATCGGTGTGTGTGTGTGTTGTCGGTGTGTGTGTGTGTGTGTGTGTGTTGTCGGTGTGTGTGTGTGTGTTGTCGGTGTGTGTGTGTGTTGTCGGTGTGTGTGTTGTCGGTGTGTGCGTGTGTGTGTTGTTGGTGTGTTGTCGGTGTGTGTGTGTGTGTTGTCGGTGTGTGTGTGTGTGTGTGTTGTCGGTGTGTGTGTGTGTGTGTTGTCAGTGTGTGTGTGTGTGTGTTGTCGGTGTGTGTGTGTGTGTTGTGTGTGTGTGTGTTGTCGGTGTGTGTGTGTGTGTGTTGTCGGTGTGTGTGTGTGTGTGTTGTCGGTGTGTGTGTTTGTGTGTGTTGTCGGTGTGTGTGTGTGTGTGTTGTCGGTCTGTGTGTGTGTGTGTTGTGTGTGTGTGTGTGTGTGTGTGTGTGTGTTGTCGGTGTGTGTGTGTTGTGTGTGTGTGTGTTGTCGGTGTGTGTGTGTGTTGTCGGTGTGTGTGTGTGTGTGTGTTGTCGGTGTGTGTGTGTGTGTTGTGTGTGTGTGTGTTGTCGGTGTGTGTGTGTGTGTGTTGTCGGTGTGTGTGTTTGTGTGTTGTCGGTGTGTGTGTGTGTGTGTTGTCGGTGTGTGTGTGTGTGTGTGTGTTGTCGGTGTGTGTGTGTGTGTGTTGTCGGTGTGTGTGTGTGTGTTGTGTGTGTGTGTGTTGTCGGTGTGTGTGTGTGTGTTGTCGGTGTGTGTGTGTGTGTTGTCGGTGTGTGTGTGTGTTGTCGGTGTGTGTGTGTGTGTGTGTTGTCGATGTGTGTGTGTGTGTTGTCGGTGTGTGTGTGTGTGTGTTGTCAGTGTGTGTGTGTGTGTGTTGTGTGTGTGTGTGTTGTCGGTGTGTGTGTGTGTGTTGTCGGTGTGTGTGTGTGTGTGTTGTGTGTGTGTGTGTTGTGTGTGTGTGTGTGTGTGTGTTGTCGGTGTGTGTGTGTTGTCGGTGTGTGTGTGTTGTCGGTGTGTGTGTGTGTGTGTGTTGTCGGTGTGTGTGTGTGTGTGTTGTCGGTGTGTGTGTGTGTGTGTGTGTTGTCGGTGTGTGTGTGTTATCGGTGTGTGTGTGTGTGTGTTGTCGGTGTGTGTGTGTGTGTGTGTGTGTTGTCGGTGTGTGTGTGTGTTGTCTGTGTGTGTGTGTGTGTGTGTTGTCGGTGTTTATGTGTTGTCGGTGTGTGTGTGTTTGTGTTGTCGGTGTGTGTGTGTGTTGTCGGTGTGTGTGTGTGTGTTGTCGGTGTGTGTGTGTGTGTGTGTGTGTGTTGTCGGTGTGTGTGTGTGTTGTCTGTGTGTGTGTGTGTGTGTTGTCTGTGTTTATGTGTTGTCGGTGTGTGTGTGTGTTTGTGTTGTCGGTGTGTGTGTGTGTGTGTTGTCGGTGTGTGTGTGTTTGTTGTCGGTGTGTGTGTGTGTGTGTTGTCGGTGTGTGTGTGTGTGTGTGTGTGTGTGTTGTCGGTGTGTGTGTGTGTGTTGTCGGTTTGTGTGTGTGTGTTGTCGGTGTGTGTGTGTGTGTGTGTTGTCGGTGTGTGTGTGTGTGTGTGTTGTCAGTGTGTGTGTGTGTGTGTGTGTTGTCAGTGTGTGTGTGTGTGTGTGTGTGTGTGTGTGTGTGTGTGTGTGTGTGTTGCCGGTGTGTGTGTGTGTGTTGTCGGTGTGTGTGTGTGTGTGTTGTCGGTGTGTGTGTGTGTTGTCGGTCTGTGTGTGTGTGTGTTGTGTGTGTGTGTGTGTGTGTGTGTGTGTTGTCGGTGTGTGTGTGTTGTGTGTGTGTGTGTTGTCGGTGTGTGTGTGTGTTGTCGGTGTGTGTGTGTGTGTGTGTTGTCGGTGTGTGTGTGTGTTGTGTGTGTGTGTGTTGTCGGTGTGTGTGTGTGTGTGTTGTCGGTGTGTGTGTTTGTGTGTTGTCGGTGTGTGTGTGTGTGTGTTGTCGGTGTGTGTGTGTGTGTGTGTTGTCGGTGTGTGTGTGTGTGTGTTGTCGGTGTGTGTGTGTGTGTTGTGTGTGTGTGTGTTGTCGGTGTGTGTGTGTGTGTTGTCGGTGTGTGTGTGTGTGTTGTCGGTGTGTGTGTGTGTTGTCGGTGTGTGTGTGTGTGTGTGTGTTGTCGATGTGTGTGTGTGTGTTGTCGGTGTGTGTGTGTGTGTGTTGTCAGTGTGTGTGTGTGTGTGTTGTGTGTGTGTGTGTTGTCGGTGTGTGTGTGTGTGTTGTCGGTGTGTGTGTGTGTGTGTTGTGTGTGTGTGTGTTGTGTGTGTGTGTGTGTGTGTGTTGTCGGTGTGTGTGTGTTGTCGGTGTGTGTGTGTTGTCGGTGTGTGTGTGTGTGTGTGTTGTCGGTGTGTGTGTGTGTGTGTTGTCGGTGTGTGTGTGTGTGTGTGTGTTGTCGGTGTGTGTGTGTTATCGGTGTGTGTGTGTGTGTGTTGTCGGTGTGTGTGTGTGTGTGTGTGTGTTGTCGGTGTGTGTGTGTGTTGTCTGTGTGTGTGTGTGTGTGTGTTGTCGGTGTTTATGTGTTGTCGGTGTGTGTGTGTTTGTGTTGTCGGTGTGTGTGTGTGTTGTCGGTGTGTGTGTGTGTGTTGTCGGTGTGTGTGTGTGTGTGTGTGTTGTCGGTGTGTGTGTGTGTTGTCTGTGTGTGTGTGTGTGTGTTGTCTGTGTTTATGTGTTGTCGGTGTGTGTGTGTGTTTGTGTTGTCGGTGTGTGTGTGTGTGTGTTGTCGGTGTGTGTGTGTTTGTTGTCGGTGTGTGTGTGTGTGTGTTGTCGGTGTGTGTGTGTGTGTGTGTGTGTGTGTTGTCGGTGTGTGTGTGTGTGTTGTCGGTTTGTGTGTGTGTGTTGTCGGTGTGTGTGTGTGTGTGTGTTGTCGGTGTGTGTGTGTGTGTGTGTTGTCAGTGTGTGTGTGTGTGTGTGTGTTGTCAGTGTGTGTGTGTGTGTGTGTGTGTGTGTGTGTGTGTGTGTTGCCGGTGTGTGTGTGTGTGTTGTCGGTGTGTGTGTGTGTGTGTTGTCGGTGTGTGTGTGTGTTGTCGGTGTGTGTGTGTGTTGTCAGTGTGTGTGTGTGTGTGTGTGTTGTCGGTGTGTGTGTGTGTGTTGTTGGTGTGTGTGTGTGTTGTCGGTGTGTGTGGGTGTGTTGTCGGTGTGTGTGTGTGATGTCGGTGTGTGTGTGTTATCGGTGTGTGTGTGTGTTGTCGGTGTGTGTGTGTGTGTGTGTGTGTTGTCGGTGTGTGTGTGTGTGTTGTCGGTGTGTGTGTGTGTTGTCGGTGTGTGTGTTGTCGGTGTGTGCGTGTGTGTGTTGTTGGTGTGTTGTCGGTGTGTGTGTGTGTGTTGTCGGTGTGTGTGTGTGTGTGTGTTGTCGGTGTGTGTGTGTGTGTGTTGTCAGTGTGTGTGTGTGTGTGTTGTCGGTGTGTGTGTGTGTGTTGTGTGTGTGTGTGTTGTCGGTGTGTGTGTGTGTGTTGTCGGTGTGTGTGTGTGTGTTGTCGGTGTGTGTGTGTGTTGTCGGTGTGTGTGTGTGTGTGTGTGTTGTCGATGTGTGTGTGTGTGTTGTCGGTGTGTGTGTGTGTGTGTTGTCAGTGTGTGTGTGTGTGTGTTGTGTGTGTGTGTGTTGTCGGTGTGTGTGTGTGTGTTGTCGGTGTGTGTGTGTGTGTGTTGTGTGTGTGTGTGTTGTGTGTGTGTGTGTGTGTGTGTTGTCGGTGTGTGTGTGTTGTCGGTGTGTGTGTGTTGTCGGTGTGTGTGTGTGTGTGTGTTGTCGGTGTGTGTGTGTGTGTGTTGTCGGTGTGTGTGTGTGTGTGTGTGTTGTCGGTGTGTGTGTGTTATCGGTGTGTGTGTGTGTGTGTTGTCGGTGTGTGTGTGTGTGTGTGTGTGTTGTCGGTGTGTGTGTGTGTTGTCTGTGTGTGTGTGTGTGTGTGTTGTCGGTGTTTATGTGTTGTCGGTGTGTGTGTGTTTGTGTTGTCGGTGTGTGTGTGTGTTGTCGGTGTGTGTGTGTGTGTTGTCGGTGTGTGTGTGTGTGTGTGTGTTGTCGGTGTGTGTGTGTGTTGTCTGTGTGTGTGTGTGTGTGTTGTCTGTGTTTATGTGTTGTCGGTGTGTGTGTGTGTTTGTGTTGTCGGTGTGTGTGTGTGTGTGTTGTCGGTGTGTGTGTGTTTGTTGTCGGTGTGTGTGTGTGTGTGTTGTCGGTGTGTGTGTGTGTGTGTGTGTGTGTGTTGTCGGTGTGTGTGTGTGTGTTGTCGGTTTGTGTGTGTGTGTTGTCGGTGTGTGTGTGTGTGTGTGTTGTCGGTGTGTGTGTGTGTGTGTGTTGTCAGTGTGTGTGTGTGTGTGTGTGTTGTCAGTGTGTGTGTGTGTGTGTGTGTGTGTGTGTGTGTGTGTGTTGCCGGTGTGTGTGTGTGTGTTGTCGGTGTGTGTGTGTGTGTGTTGTCGGTGTGTGTGTGTGTTGTCGGTGTGTGTGTGTGTTGTCAGTGTGTGTGTGTGTGTGTGTGTTGTCGGTGTGTGTGTGTGTGTTGTTGGTGTGTGTGTGTGTTGTCGGTGTGTGTGGGTGTGTTGTCGGTGTGTGTGTGTGATGTCGGTGTGTGTGTGTTATCGGTGTGTGTGTGTGTTGTCGGTGTGTGTGTGTGTGTGTGTGTGTTGTCGGTGTGTGTGTGTGTGTTGTCGGTGTGTGTGTGTGTTGTCGGTGTGTGTGTTGTCGGTGTGTGCGTGTGTGTGTTGTTGGTGTGTTGTCGGTGTGTGTGTGTGTGTTGTCGGTGTGTGTGTGTGTGTGTGTTGTCGGTGTGTGTGTGTGTGTGTTGTCAGTGTGTGTGTGTGTGTGTTGTCGGTGTGTGTGTGTGTGTTGTGTGTGTGTGTGTTGTCGGTGTGTGTGTGTGTGTGTGTTGTCGGTGTGTGTGTGTGTGTGTGTTGTCGGTGTGTGTGTTTGTGTGTGTTGTCGGTGTGTGTGTGTGTGTGTTGTCGGTCTGTGTGTGTGTGTGTTGTGTGTGTGTGTGTGTGTGTGTGTGTGTTGTCGGTGTGTGTGTGTTGTGTGTGTGTGTGTTGTCGGTGTGTGTGTGTGTTGTCGGTGTGTGTGTGTGTGTGTGTTGTCGGTGTGTGTGTGTGTGTTGTGTGTGTGTGTGTTGTCGGTGTGTGTGTGTGTGTGTTGTCGGTGTGTGTGTTTGTGTGTTGTCGGTGTGTGTGTGTGTGTGTTGTCGGTGTGTGTGTGTGTGTGTGTGTTGTCGGTGTGTGTGTGTGTGTGTTGTCGGTGTGTGTGTGTGTGTTGTGTGTGTGTGTGTTGTCGGTGTGTGTGTGTGTGTTGTCGGTGTGTGTGTGTGTGTTGTCGGTGTGTGTGTGTGTTGTCGGTGTGTGTGTGTGTGTGTGTTGTCGATGTGTGTGTGTGTGTTGTCGGTGTGTGTGTGTGTGTGTTGTCAGTGTGTGTGTGTGTGTGTTGTGTGTGTGTGTGTTGTCGGTGTGTGTGTGTGTGTTGTCGGTGTGTGTGTGTGTGTGTTGTGTGTGTGTGTGTTGTGTGTGTGTGTGTGTGTGTGTTGTCGGTGTGTGTGTGTTGTCGGTGTGTGTGTGTTGTCGGTGTGTGTGTGTGTGTGTGTTGTCGGTGTGTGTGTGTGTGTGTTGTCGGTGTGTGTGTGTGTGTGTGTGTTGTCGGTGTGTGTGTGTTATCGGTGTGTGTGTGTGTGTGTTGTCGGTGTGTGTGTGTGTGTGTGTGTGTTGTCGGTGTGTGTGTGTGTTGTCTGTGTGTGTGTGTGTGTGTGTTGTCGGTGTTTATGTGTTGTCGGTGTGTGTGTGTTTGTGTTGTCGGTGTGTGTGTGTGTTGTCGGTGTGTGTGTGTGTTGTCTGTGTGTGTGTGTGTTTGTTGTCTGTGTTTATGTGTTGTCGGTGTGTGTGTGTGTTTGTGTTGTCGGTGTGTGTGTGTGTGTGTTGTCGGTGTGTGTGTGTTTGTTGTCGGTGTGTGTGTGTGTGTGTTGTCGGTTTGTGTGTGTGTGTGTGTGTGTGTGTTGTCGGTGTGTGTGTGTGTGTTGTCGGTTTGTGTGTGTGTGTTGTCGGTGTGTGTGTGTGTGTGTGTTGTCGGTGTGTGTGTGTGTGTGTGTTGTCAGTGTGTGTGTGTGTGTGTGTGTTGTCAGTGTGTGTGTGTGTGTGTGTGTGTGTGTGTGTGTGTGTGTTGCCGGTGTGTGTGTGTGTGTTGTCGGTGTGTGTGTGTGTGTGTTGTCGGTGTGTGTGTGTGTTGTCGGTGTGTGTGTGTGTTGTCAGTGTGTGTGTGTGTGTGTGTGTTGTCGGTGTGTGTGTGTGTGTTGTTGGTGTGTGTGTGTGTGTTGTCGGTGTGTGTGGGTGTGTTGTCGGTGTGTGTGTGTGATGTCGGTGTGTGTGTGTTATCGGTGTGTGTGTGTGTTGTCGGTGTGTGTGTGTGTGTGTGTGTGTTGTCGGTGTGTGTGTGTGTGTTGTCGGTGTGTGTGTGTGTTGTCGGTGTGTGTGTTGTCGGTGTGTGCGTGTGTGTGTTGTTGGTGTGTTGTCGGTGTGTGTGTGTGTGTTGTCGGTGTGTGTGTGTGTGTGTGTTGTCGGTGTGTGTGTGTGTGTGTTGTCAGTGTGTGTGTGTGTGTGTTGTCGGTGTGTGTGTGTGTGTTGTGTGTGTGTGTGTTGTCGGTGTGTGTGTGTGTGTGTTGTCGGTGTGTGTGTGTGTGTGTTGTCGGTGTGTGTGTTTGTGTGTGTTGTCGGTGTGTGTGTGTGTGTGTTGTCGGTCTGTGTGTGTGTGTGTTGTGTGTGTGTGTGTGTGTGTGTGTGTGTTGTCGGTGTGTGTGTGTTGTGTGTGTGTGTGTTGTCGGTGTGTGTGTGTGTTGTCGGTGTGTGTGTGTGTGTGTGTTGTCGGTGTGTGTGTGTGTGTTGTGTGTGTGTGTGTTGTCGGTGTGTGTGTGTGTGTGTTGTCGGTGTGTGTGTTTGTGTGTTGTCGGTGTGTGTGTGTGTGTGTTGTCGGTGTGTGTGTGTGTGTGTGTGTTGTCGGTGTGTGTGTGTGTGTGTTGTCGGTGTGTGTGTGTGTGTTGTGTGTGTGTGTGTTGTCGGTGTGTGTGTGTGTGTTGTCGGTGTGTGTGTGTGTGTTGTCGGTGTGTGTGTGTGTTGTCGGTGTGTGTGTGTGTGTGTGTTGTCGATGTGTGTGTGTGTGTTGTCGGTGTGTGTGTGTGTGTGTTGTCAGTGTGTGTGTGTGTGTGTTGTGTGTGTGTGTGTTGTCGGTGTGTGTGTGTGTGTTGTCGGTGTGTGTGTGTGTGTGTTGTGTGTGTGTGTGTTGTGTGTGTGTGTGTGTGTGTGTTGTCGGTGTGTGTGTGTTGTCGGTGTGTGTGTGTTGTCGGTGTGTGTGTGTGTGTGTGTTGTCGGTGTGTGTGTGTGTGTGTTGTCGGTGTGTGTGTGTGTGTGTGTGTTGTCGGTGTGTGTGTGTTATCGGTGTGTGTGTGTGTGTGTTGTCGGTGTGTGTGTGTGTGTGTGTGTGTTGTCGGTGTGTGTGTGTGTTGTCTGTGTGTGTGTGTGTGTGTGTTGTCGGTGTTTATGTGTTGTCGGTGTGTGTGTGTTTGTGTTGTCGGTGTGTGTGTGTGTTGTCGGTGTGTGTGTGTGTGTTGTCGGTGTGTGTGTGTGTGTGTGTGTGTGTTGTCGGTGTGTGTGTGTGTTGTCTGTGTGTGTGTGTGTGTGTTGTCTGTGTTTATGTGTTGTCGGTGTGTGTGTGTGTTTGTGTTGTCGGTGTGTGTGTGTGTGTGTTGTCGGTGTGTGTGTGTTTGTTGTCGGTGTGTGTGTGTGTGTGTTGTCGGTGTGTGTGTGTGTGTGTGTGTGTGTGTTGTCGGTGTGTGTGTGTGTGTTGTCGGTTTGTGTGTGTGTGTTGTCGGTGTGTGTGTGTGTGTGTGTTGTCGGTGTGTGTGTGTGTGTGTGTTGTCAGTGTGTGTGTGTGTGTGTGTGTTGTCAGTGTGTGTGTGTGTGTGTGTGTGTGTGTGTGTGTGTGTGTGTGTGTGTTGCCGGTGTGTGTGTGTGTGTTGTCGGTGTGTGTGTGTGTGTGTTGTCGGTGTGTGTGTGTGTTGTCGGTGTGTGTGTGTGTTGTCAGTGTGTGTGTGTGTGTGTGTGTTGTCGGTGTGTGTGTGTGTGTTGTTGGTGTGTGTGTGTGTGTTGTCGGTGTGTGTGGGTGTGTTGTCGGAGTGTCTGTGTGATGTCGGTGTGTGTGTGTTATCGGTGTGTGTGTGTGTTGTCGGTGTGTGTGTGTGTGTGTGTGTGTGTTGTTGGTGTGTGTGTGTGTGTTGTTGGTGTGTGTGGGTGTGTTGTCGGTGTGTGTGTGTGTTGTCGGTGTGTGTGTGTGTGTGTGTGTTGTCAGTGTGTGTGTGTGTGTGTGTTGTCGGTGTGTGTGTGTTTATGTGTTGTCGGTGTGTGTGTGTGTTGTCGGTGTGTGTGTGTGTGTGTTGTCGGTGTGTGTGTGTGTGTTGTCGGTGTGTGTGTGTGTGTTGTCGGTGTGTGTGTGTGTGTGTGTTGTCGGTGTGTGTGTGTGTGTGTTGTCAGTGTGTGTGTGTGTGTGTTGTCGGTGTGTGTGTGTGTGTTGTGTGTGTGTGTGTTGTCGGTGTGTGTGTGTGTGTGTTGTCGGTGTGTGTGTGTGTGTGTGTTGTCGGTGTGTGTGTTTGTGTGTGTTGTCGGTGTGTGTGTGTGTGTGTTGTCGGTCTGTGTGTGTGTGTGTTGTGTGTGTGTGTGTGTGTGTGTGTGTTGTCAGTGTGTGTGTGTTGTGTGTGTGTGTGTTGTCGGTGTGTGTGTGTGTTGTCGGTGTGTGTGTGTGTGTGTGTTGTCGGTGTGTGTGTGTGTGTTGTGTGTGTGTGTGTTGTCGGTGTGTGTGTGTGTGTGTTGTCGGTGTGTGTGTTTGTGTGTTGTCGGTGTGTGTGTGTGTGTGTTGTCGGTGTGTGTGTGTGTGTGTGTTGTCGGTGTGTGTGTGTGTGTGTTGTCGGTGTGTGTGTGTGTGTTGTGTGTGTGTGTGTTGTCGGTGTGTGTGTGTGTGTTGTCGGTGTGTGTGTGTGTGTTGTCGGTGTGTGTTTGTGTTGTCGGTGTGTGTGTGTGTGTGTGTTGTCGATGTGTGTGTGTGTGTTGTCGGTGTGTGTGTGTGTGTGTGTTGTCAGTGTGTGTGTGTGTGTGTTGTGTGTGTGTGTGTTGTCGGTGTGTGTGTGTGTGTTGTCGGTGTGTGTGTGTGTGTGTTGTGTGTGTGTGTGTTGTGTGTGTGTGTGTGTGTGTGTTGTCGGTGTGTGTGTGTTGTCGGTGTGTGTGTGTTGTCGGTGTGTGTGTGTGTGTGTGTTGTCGGTGTGTGTGTGTGTTGTCGGTGTGTGTGTGTGTGTGTGTGTTGTCGGTGTGTGTGTGTTATCGGTGTGTGTGTGTGTGTGTTGTCGGTGTGTGTGTGTGTGTGTGTGTTGTCGGTGTGTGTGTGTGTTGTCTGTGTGTGTGTGTGTGTGTGTTGTCGGTGTTTATGTGTTGTCGGTGTGTGTGTGTTTGTGTTGTCGGTGTGTGTGTGTGTTGTCGGTGTGTGTGTGTGTGTTGTCGGTGTGTGTGTGTGTGTGTGTGTGTTGTCGGTGTGTGTGTGTGTTGTCTGTGTGTGTGTGTGTGTGTTGTCTGTGTTTATGTGTTGTCGGTGTGTGTGTGTGTTTGTGTTGTCGGTGTGTGTGTGTGTGTGTTGTCGGTGTGTGTGTGTTTGTTGTCGGTGTGTGTGTGTGTGTGTTGTCGGTGTGTGTGTGTGTGTGTGTGTGTGTGTTGTCGGTGTGTGTGTGTGTGTTGTCGGTTTGTGTGTGTGTGTTGTCGGTGTGTGTGTGTGTGTGTGTTGTCGGTGTGTGTGTGTGTTGTCAGTGTGTGTGTGTGTGTGTGTGTTGTCAGTGTGTGTGTGTGTGTGTGTGTGTGTGTGTGTGTGTGTGTTGCCGGTGTGTGTGTGTGTGTTGTCGGTGTGTGTGTGTGTGTGTTGTCGGTGTGTGTGTGTGTTGTCGGTGTGTGTGTGTGTTGTCAGTGTGTGTGTGTGTGTGTGTGTTGTCGGTGTGTGTGTGTGTGTTGTTGGTGTGTGTGTGTGTGTTGTCGGTGTGTGTGGGTGTGTTGTCGGTGTGTGTGTGTGATGT
>NC_138318.1:1032500-1035000 GCF_965601325.2 Salmo salar
TGTGTGTTGTCGGTGTGTGTGTGTGTGTGTGTTGTCGGTGTGTGTGTGTGTGTGTGTTGTCAGTGTGTGTGTGTGTGTGTGTGTTGTCAGTGTGTGTGTGTGTGTGTGTGTGTGTGTGTGTGTGTGTGTGTGTGTGTTGCCGGTGTGTGTGTGTGTGTTGTCGGTGTGTGTGTGTGTGTGTTGTCGGTGTGTGTGTGTGTTGTCGGTGTGTGTGTGTGTTGTCAGTGTGTGTGTGTGTGTGTGTGTTGTCGGTGTGTGTGTGTGTGTTGTTGGTGTGTGTGTGTGTGTTGTCGGTGTGTGTGGGTGTGTTGTCGGAGTGTCTGTGTGATGTCGGTGTGTGTGTGTTATCGGTGTGTGTGTGTGTTGTCGGTGTGTGTGTGTGTGTGTGTGTGTGTTGTTGGTGTGTGTGTGTGTGTTGTTGGTGTGTGTGGGTGTGTTGTCGGTGTGTGTGTGTGTTGTCGGTGTGTGTGTGTGTGTGTGTGTTGTCAGTGTGTGTGTGTGTGTGTGTTGTCGGTGTGTGTGTGTTTATGTGTTGTCGGTGTGTGTGTGTGTTGTCGGTGTGTGTGTGTGTGTGTTGTCGGTGTGTGTGTGTGTGTTGTCGGTGTGTGTGTGTGTGTTGTCGGTGTGTGTGTGTGTGTGTGTTGTCGGTGTGTGTGTGTGTGTGTTGTCAGTGTGTGTGTGTGTGTGTTGTCGGTGTGTGTGTGTGTGTTGTGTGTGTGTGTGTTGTCGGTGTGTGTGTGTGTGTGTTGTCGGTGTGTGTGTGTGTGTGTGTTGTCGGTGTGTGTGTTTGTGTGTGTTGTCGGTGTGTGTGTGTGTGTGTTGTCGGTCTGTGTGTGTGTGTGTTGTGTGTGTGTGTGTGTGTGTGTGTGTTGTCGGTGTGTGTGTGTTGTGTGTGTGTGTGTTGTCGGTGTGTGTGTGTGTTGTCGGTGTGTGTGTGTGTGTGTGTTGTCGGTGTGTGTGTGTGTGTTGTGTGTGTGTGTGTTGTCGGTGTGTGTGTGTGTGTGTTGTCGGTGTGTGTGTTTGTGTGTTGTCGGTGTGTGTGTGTGTGTGTTGTCGGTGTGTGTGTGTGTGTGTGTTGTCGGTGTGTGTGTGTGTGTGTTGTCGGTGTGTGTGTGTGTGTTGTGTGTGTGTGTGTTGTCGGTGTGTGTGTGTGTGTTGTCGGTGTGTGTGTGTGTGTTGTCGGTGTGTGTGTGTGTTGTCGGTGTGTGTGTGTGTGTGTGTTGTCGATGTGTGTGTGTGTGTTGTCGGTGTGTGTGTGTGTGTGTGTTGTCAGTGTGTGTGTGTGTGTGTTGTGTGTGTGTGTGTTGTCGGTGTGTGTGTGTGTGTTGTCGGTGTGTGTGTGTGTGTGTTGTGTGTGTGTGTGTTGTGTGTGTGTGTGTGTGTGTGTTGTCGGTGTGTGTGTGTTGTCGGTGTGTGTGTGTTGTCGGTGTGTGTGTGTGTGTGTGTTGTCGGTGTGTGTGTGTGTTGTCGGTGTGTGTGTGTGTGTGTGTGTTGTCGGTGTGTGTGTGTTATCGGTGTGTGTGTGTGTGTGTTGTCGGTGTGTGTGTGTGTGTGTGTGTGTTGTCGGTGTGTGTGTGTGTTGTCTGTGTGTGTGTGTGTGTGTGTTGTCGGTGTTTATGTGTTGTCGGTGTGTGTGTGTTTGTGTTGTCGGTGTGTGTGTGTGTTGTCGGTGTGTGTGTGTGTGTTGTCGGTGTGTGTGTGTGTGTGTGTGTGTTGTCGGTGTGTGTGTGTGTTGTCTGTGTGTGTGTGTGTGTGTTGTCTGTGTTTATGTGTTGTCGGTGTGTGTGTGTGTTTGTGTTGTCGGTGTGTGTGTGTGTGTGTTGTCGGTGTGTGTGTGTTTGTTGTCGGTGTGTGTGTGTGTGTGTTGTCGGTGTGTGTGTGTGTGTGTGTGTGTGTGTTGTCGGTGTGTGTGTGTGTGTTGTCGGTTTGTGTGTGTGTGTTGTCGGTGTGTGTGTGTGTGTGTGTTGTCGGTGTGTGTGTGTGTTGTCAGTGTGTGTGTGTGTGTGTGTGTTGTCAGTGTGTGTGTGTGTGTGTGTGTGTGTGTGTGTGTGTGTGTTGCCGGTGTGTGTGTGTGTGTTGTCGGTGTGTGTGTGTGTGTGTTGTCGGTGTGTGTGTGTGTTGTCGGTGTGTGTGTGTGTTGTCAGTGTGTGTGTGTGTGTGTGTGTTGTCGGTGTGTGTGTGTGTGTTGTTGGTGTGTGTGTGTGTGTTGTCGGTGTGTGTGGGTGTGTTGTCGGTGTGTGTGTGTGATGTCGGTGTGTGTGTGTTATCGGTGTGTGTGTGTGTTGTCGGTGTGTGTGTGTGTGTGTGTGTGTTGTCGGTGTGTGTGTGTGTGTTGTCGGTGTGTGTGTGTGTTGTCGGTGTGTGTGTTGTCGGTGTGTGCGTGTGTGTGTTGTTGGTGTGTTGTCGGTGTGTGTGTGTGTGTTGTCGGTGTGTGTGTGTGTGTGTGTTGTCGGTGTGTGTGTGTGTGTGTTGTCAGTGTGTGTGTGTGTGTGTTGTCGGT
>NC_138318.1:1040000-1052500 GCF_965601325.2 Salmo salar
GTGTGTTGTCGATGTGTGTGTGTTATCGGTGTGTGTGTGTGTGTGTTGTCGGTGTGTGTGTGTGTGTGTGTGTGTTGTCGGTGTGTGTGTGTGTTGTCTGTGTGTGTGTGTGTGTGTTGTCGGTGTTTATGTGTTGTCGGTGTGTGTGTGTTTGTGTTGTCGGTGTGTGTGTGTGTGTGTTGTCGGTGTGTGTGT
Organism: Salmo salar; assembly: GCF_965601325.2. Lineage (NCBI taxonomy): Eukaryota > Metazoa > Chordata > Actinopteri > Salmoniformes > Salmonidae > Salmo > Salmo salar. The sequence continues at coordinate 1,040,196 of NC_138318.1, forward strand.
GTGTGTTGTCGGTGTGTGTGTGTGTGTGTTGTCGGTGTGTGTGTGTGTGTGTGTGTGTGTGTGTTGTCGGTGTGTGTGTGTGTTGTTGGTTTGTGTGTGTGTGTTGTCGGTGTGTGTGTGTGTGTGTGTTGTCGGTGTGTGTGTGTGTGTGTGTTGTCAGTGTGTGTGTGTGTGTGTTGTCGGTGTGTGTGTGTGTGTGTTGTCGGTGTGTGTGTGTGTTGTCGGTGTGTGTGTGTGTTGTCTGTGTGTGTGTGTGTGTGTGTGTTGTCGGTGTGTGTGTGTGTGTTGTTGGTGTGTGTGTGTGTTGTCGGTGTGTGTGGGTGTGTTGTCGGTGTGTGTGTGTGTTGTCGGTGTGTGTGTGTGTGTGTGTGTTGTCAGTGTGTGTGTGTGTGTGTGTGTTGTCGGTGTGTGTGTGTTTATGTGTTGTCGGTGTGTGTGTGTGTTGTCGGTGTGTGTGTGTGTGTGTTGTCGGTGTGTGTGTGTGTGTTGTCGGTGTGTGTGTGTGTGTGTTGTCGGTGTGTGTGTGTGTGTGTGTGTTGTCAGTGTGTGTGTGTGTTGTCGGTGTGTGTGTGTGTGTTGTGTGTGTGTGTGTTGTCGGTGTGTGTGTGTGTGTGTGTTGTCGGTGTGTGTGTGTGTGTGTTGTCGGTGTGTGTGTGTGTGTTTGTGTGTGTTGTCGGTGTGTGTGTGTGTGTGTTGTCGGTGTGTGTGTGTGTGTGTTGTGTGTGTGTGTGTGTGTGTGTGTGTGTGTGTGTTGTCGGTGTGTGTGTTGTGTGTGTGTTTGTTGTCGGTGTGTGTGTGTGTGTGTTGTCGGTGTGTGTGTGTGTGTGTGTTGTCGGTGTGTGTGTGTGTGTTGTGTGTGTGTGTGTTGTCGGTGTGTGTGTGTGTGTTGTCGGTGTGTGTGTTTGTGGGTTGTCGGTGTGTGTGTGTGTGTGTTGTCGGTGTGTGTGTGTGTGTGTGTTGTCGGTGTGTGTGTGTGTGTGTTGTCGGTGTGTGTGTGTGTGTTGTGTGTGTGTGTTTTGTCGGTGTGTGTGTGTGTGTTGTCGGTGTGTGTGTGTGTGTTGTCGGTGTGTGTGTGTGTTGTCGGTGTGTGTGTGTGTGTGTGTTGTCGATGTGTGTGTGTGTGTTGTCGGTGTGTGTGTGTGTGTGTTGTCAGTGTGTGTGTGTGTGTGTTGTGTGTGTGTGTGTTGTCGGTGTGTGTGTGTGTGTTGTCGGTGTGTGTGTGTGTGTGTTGTGTGTGTGTGTGTTGTGTGTGTGTGTGTGTGTGTTGTCGGTGTGTGTGTGTTGTCGGTGTGTGTGTGTGTTGTCGGTGTGTGTGTGTGTGTGTGTGTTGTCGGTGTGTGTGTGTGTGTGTTGTCGGTGTGTGTGTGTGTGTGTGTGTTGTCGGTGTGTGTGTGTTATCGGTGTGTGTGTGTGTGTGTTGTCGGTGTGTGTGTGTGTGTGTGTGTGTTGTCGGTGTGTGTGTGTGTTGTCTGTGTGTGTGTGTGTGTGTGTGTGTTGTCGGTGTTTATGTGTTGTCGGTGTGTGTGTGTTTGTGTTGTCGGTGTGTGTGTGTGTGTGTGTTGTCGGTGTGTGTGTGTGTGTTGTCGGTGTGTGTGTGGGTGTGTGTGTGTGTTGTCGGTGTGTGTGTGTGTTGTCTGTGTGTGTGTGTGTGTGTTGTCGGTGTTTATGTGTTGTCGGTGTGTGTGTGTGTGTTGTCGTTGTGTGTGTGTGTGTGTGTGTGTTGTCGGTGTGTGTGTGTGTTGTCGGTTTGTGTGTGTGTGTTGTCGGTGTGTGTGTGTGTGTGTGTTGTCGGTGTGTGTGTGTGTGTGTGTTGTCAGTGTGTGTGTGTGTGTGTGTGTGTGTTGTCGGTGTGTGTGTGTGTGTGTGTTGTCGGTGTGTGTGTGTGTGTGTGTTGTCAGTGTGTGTGTGTGTGTGTGTGTGTGTTGTCGGTGTGTGTGTGTTTATGTGTTGTCGGTGTGTGTGTGTGTTGTCGGTGTGTGTGTGTGTGTGTGTTGTCGGTGTGTGTGTGTGTTGTCGGTGTGTGTGTGTTGTCGGTGTGTCTGTGTGTGGGTTGTCGGTTTGTGTGTGTGTGTGTGTGTTGTCGGTGTGTGTGTGTGTGTTGTCGGTGTGTGTGTGTGTTGTCGGTGTGTGTGTGTGTGTGTTGTCGGTGTGTGTGTGTGTGTGTTGTCGGTGTGTGTGTGTGTTTGTGTTGTCGGTGTGTGTGTGTGTGTGTGTGTGTGTGTGTGTGTTGTCGGTGTGTGTGTGTGTGTTGTCGGTGTGTGTGTGTGTTGTCAGTGTGTGTGTGTGTGTGTGTGTTGTCGGTGTGTGTGTGTGTGTTGTTGGTGTGTGTGTGTGTGTTGTTGGTGTGTGTGGGTGTGTTGTCGGTGTGTGTGTGTGTTGTCGGTGTGTGTGTGTGTGTGTGTTGTCAGTGTGTGTGTGTGTGTGTGTGTTGTCGGTGTGTGTGTGTTTATGTGTTGTCGGTGTGTGTGTGTGTTGTCGGTGTGTGTGTGTGTGTGTGTTGTCGGTGTGTGTGTGTGTGTTGTCGGTGTGTGTGTGTGTTGTCGGTGTGTGTGTGTGTGTGTGTCGGTGTGTGTGTGTGTGTGTTGTCAGTGTGTGTGTGTGTGTGTTGTCGGTGTGTGTGTGTGTGTTGTGTGTGTGTGTGTTGTCGGTGTGTGTGTGTGTGTGTTGTCAGTGTGTGTGTGTGTGTGTGTTGTCGGTGTGTGTGTGTGTGTTTGTGTGTGTTGTCGGTGTGTGTGTGTGTGTGTTGTCGGTGTGTGTGTGTGTGTGTTGTGTGTGTGTGTGTGTGTGTGTTTGTGTTGTCGGTGTGTGTGTGTTGTGTGTGTGTGTGTTGTCGGTGTGTGTGTGTGTTGTCGGTGTGTGTGTGTGTGTGTGTTGTCGGTGTGTGTGTGTGTGTTGTGTGTGTGTGTGTTGTCGGTGTGTGTGTGTGTGTGTTGTCGGTGTGTGTGTTTGTGTGTTGTCGGTGAGTGTGTGTGTGTGTTGTCGGTGTGTGTGTGTGTGTGTGTTGTCGGTGTGTGTGTGTGTGTGTTGTCGGTGTGTGTGTGTGTGTTGTGTGTGTGTGTGTTGTCGGTGTGTGTGTGTGTGTTGTCGGTGTGTGTGTGTGTGTTGTCGGTGTGTGTGTGTGTTGTCGGTGTGTGTGTGTGTGTGTGTTGTCGATGTGTGTGTGTGTGTTGTCGGTGTGTGTGTGTGTTGTCAGTGTGTGTGTGTGTGTGTTGTGTGTGTGTGTGTTGTCGGTGTGTGTGTGTGTGTTGTCGGTGTGTGTGTGTGTGTGTTGTGTGTGTGTGTGTTGTGTGTGTGTGTGTGCGTGTTGTCGGTGTGTGTGTGTTGTCGGTGTGTGTGTGTTGTCGGTGTGTGTGTGTGTGTGTGTTGTCGGTGTGTGTGTGTGTGTGTTGTCGGTGTGTGTGTGTGTGTGTGTGTGTGTTGTCGGTGTGTGTGTGTGTTGTCGGTGTGTGTGTGTGTGTGTTGTGTGTGTGTGTGTGTGTTGTCGGTGTGTGTGTGTGTGTTGTCGGTGTGTGTGTGTGTTGTCAGTGTGTGTGTGTGTGTGTGTGTTGTCGGTGTGTGTGTGTGTGTTGTTGGTGTGTGTGTGTGTGTTGTTGGTGTGTGTGGGTGTGTTGTCGGTGTGTGTGTGTGTTGTCGGTGTGTGTGTGTGTGTGTGTTGTCAGTGTGTGTGTGTGTGTGTGTTGTCGGTGTGTGTGTGTTTATGTGTTGTCGGTGTGTGTGTGTGTTGTCGGTGTGTGTGTGTGTGTGTGTTGTCGGTGTGTGTGTGTGTGTTGTCGGTGTGTGTGTGTGTGTTGTCGGTGTGTGTGTGTGTGTGTGTTGTCGGTGTGTGTGTGTGTGTGTTGTCAGTGTGTGTGTGTGTGTGTTGTCGGTGTGTGTGTGTGTTGTGTGTGTGTGTGTTGTCGGTGTGTGTGTGTGTGTGTTGTCGGTGTGTGTGTGTGTGTGTGTTGTCGGTGTGTGTGTGTGTGTTTGTGTGTGTTGTCGGTGTGTGTGTGTGTGTGTGTTGTCGGTGTGTGTGAGTGTGTGTTGTGTGTGTGTGTGTGTGTGTGTTTGTGTTGTCGGTGTGTGTGTGTTGTGTGTGTGTGTGTTGTGTGTGTGTGTGTTGTCGGTGTGTGTGTGTGTGTTGTCGGTGTGTGTGTGTGTTGTCGGTGTGTGTGTGTGTGTGTGTGTGTGTGTTGTCGATGTGTGTGTGTGTGTTGTCGGTGTGTGTGTGTGTTGTCGGTGTGTGTGTGTGTTTGTTGTGTGTGTGTGTGTTGTCGGTGCGTGTGTGTGCATGTGTGTTGTCGGTGTGTGTGTGTGTGTTGTCGGTGTGTGTGTGTGTGTGTGTGTGTTGTCGGTGTGTGTGTTGTCGGTGTGTGTGTGTGTGTGTGTTGTCGGTGTGTGTGTGTTATCGGTGTGTGTGTGTGTGTGTGTGTGTTGTCGGTGTGTGTGTGTGTGTTGTCGGTGTGTGTGTGTGTGTGTGTGTGTGTTGTCGGTGTGTGTGTTGTCGGTGTGTGTGTGTGTGTGTGTGTGTGTGTTGTCGGTGTGTGTGTGTTATCGGTGTGTGTGTGTGTGTTGTCGGTGTGTGTGTGTGTGTGTGTGTGTGTGTTGTCGGTGTGTGTGTGTGTGTTGTCAGTGTGTGTGTGTGTGTGTTGTCGGTGTGTGTGTGTGTGTTGTGTGTGTGTGTGTTGTCTGTGTGTGTGTGTGTGTGTTGTCGGTGTGTGTGTGTGTGTGTGTGTTGTCGGTGTGTGTGTGTGTGGTTGTGTGTGTTGTCGGTGTGTGTGTGTGTGTTGTCGGTGTGTGTGTGTGTGTGTTGTCGGTGTGTGTGTGTGTTTGTTGTGTGTGTGTGTGTTGTCGGTGTGTGTGTGTGTGTGTGTGTTGTCGGTGTGTGTGTGTGTGTTGTCGGTGTGTGTGTGTGTGTGTGTGTGTGTGTGTGTGTGTGTGTTGTCGGTGTGTGTGTTGTCGGTGTGTGTGTGTGTGTGTGTTGTCGGTGTGTGTGTGTTATCGGTGTGTGTGTGTGTGTGTGTTGTCGGTGTGTGTGTGTGTGTGTTGTCGGTGTGTGTGTGTGTGTGTTGTTGGTGTGTGTGTTGTCGGTGTGTGTGTGTGTGTTGTCGGTGTGTGTGTGTTATCGGTGTGTGTGTGTGTGTTGTCGGTGTGTGTGTGTGTGTGTGTGTGTGTGTGTTGTCGGTGTGTGTGTGTGTGTGTGTGTGTGTGTGTTGTCGGTGTGTGTGTGTTGTCGGTGTGTGTGTGTTTATGTGTTGTCGGTGTGTGTGTGTTTGTGTTATCGGTGTGTGTGTGTTGTCGGTGTGTGTGTGTGTGTGTGTTGTCGGTGTGTGTGTGTGTGTTGTCGGTGTGTGTGTGTGTGTGTGTGTGTGTGTGTTGTCGGTGTGTGTGTTGTCGGTGTGTGTGTGTGTGTGTGTGTGTGTTGTCGGTGTGTGTGTGTTATCGGTGTGTGTGTGTGTGTTGTCGGTGTGTGTGTGTGTGTGTGTGTGTGTGTGTGTTGTCGGTGTGTGTGTGTGTGTGTGTTGTCAGTGTGTGTGTGTGTGTGTTGTCGGTGTGTGTGTGTGTGTTGTGTGTGTGTGTGTTGTCTGTGTGTGTGTGTGTGTGTTGTCGGTGTGTGTGTGTGTGTGTGTTGTCGGTGTGTGTGTGTGTGTTTGTGTGTGTTGTCGGTGTGTGTGTGTGTGTTGTCGGTGTGTGTGTGTGTTGTCGGTGTGTGTGTGTGTTTGTTGTGTGTGTGTGTGTTGTCGGTGTGTGTGTGTGTGTGTTGTCGGTGTGTGTGTGTGTGTTGTCGGTGTGTGTGTGTGTGTGTGTGTGTGTGTGTGTGTGTTGTCGGTGTGTGTGTTGTCGGTGTGTGTGTGTGTGTGTGTTGTCGGTGTGTGTGTGTTATCGGTGTGTGTGTGTGTGTGTGTGTGTTGTCGGTGTGTGTGTGTGTGTGTTGTCGGTGTGTGTGTGTGTGTGTGTGTGTGTGTGTTGTCGGTGTGTGTGTTGTCGGTGTGTGTGTGTGTGTTGTCGGTGTGTGTGTGTTATCGGTGTGTGTGTGTGTGTTGTCGGTGTGTGTGTGTGTGTGTGTGTGTGTGTGTGTGTTGTCGGTGTGTGTGTGTGTGTGTGTGTGTGTGTTGTCGGTGTGTGTGTGTTGTCGGTGTGTGTGTGTGTGTTTGTGTGTGTTGTCGGTGTGTGTGTGTGTGTTGTCGGTGTGTGTGTGTGTATGTGTTGTCGGTGTGTGTGTGTGTTTGTTGTGTGTGTGTGTGTTGTCGGTGTGTGTGTGTGTGTGTGTGTTGTCGGTGTGTGTGTGTGTGTTGTCGGTGTGTGTGTGTGTGTGTGTGTGTGTGTGTGTTGCCGGTGTGTGTGTGTGTGTTGTCGGTGTGTGTGTGTGTGTGTTGTCGGTGTGTGTGTGTGTGTTGTCGGTGTGTGTGTGTGTTGTCAGTGTGTGTGTGTGTGTGTGTGTTGTCGGTGTGTGTGGGTGTGTTGTCGGTGTGTGTGTGTGTTGTTGGTGTGTGTGTGTGTGTGTGTTTGTTGTCAGTGTGTGTGTGTGTGTGTGTGTTGTCGGTGTGTGTGTGTTTATGTGTTGTCGGTGTGTGTGTGTGTTGTCGGTGTGTGTGTGTGTGTGTTGTCGGTGTGTGTGTGTGTGTTGTCGGTGTGTGTGTGTGTGTTGTCGGTGTGTGTGTGTGTGTGTGTTGTCGGTGTGTGTGTGTGTGTGTTGTCAGTGTGTGTGTGTGTGTGTTGTCGGTGTGTGTGTGTGTGTTGTGTGTGTGTGTGTGTTGTCGGTGTGTGTGTGTGTGTGTTGTCTGTGTGTGTGTGTGTGTGTGTGTTGTCGGTGTGTGTGTGTGTGTTTGTGTGTGTTGTCGGTGTGTGTGTGTGTGTGTTGTCGGTGTGTGTGTGTTGTGTGTGTGTGTGTTGTCGGTGTGTGTGTGTGTGTGTTGTCGGTGTGTGTGTTTGTGTGTTGTCGGTGTGTGTGTGTGTGTGTTGTCGGTGTGTGTGTGTGTGTTGTCGGTGTGTGTGTGTGTGTGTGTGTGTGTGTGTTGTCGGTGTGTGTGTTGTCGGTGTGTGTGTGTGTGTGTGTGTGTGTTGTCGGTGTGTGTGTGTTATCGGTGTGTGTGTGTGTGTTGTCGGTGTGTGTGTGTGTGTGTGTGTGTGTGTGTGTGTTGTCGGTGTGTGTGTGTGTGTGTGTTGTCAGTGTGTGTGTGTGTGTGTTGTCGGTGTGTGTGTGTGTGTTGTGTGTGTGTGTGTTGTCTGTGTGTGTGTGTGTGTGTTGTCGGTGTGTGTGTGTGTGTTGTCGGTGTGTGTGTGTGTGTTTGTGTGTGTTGTCGGTGTGTGTGTGTGTGTTGTCGGTGTGTGTGTGTGTTGTCGGTGTGTGTGTGTGTTTGTTGTGTGTGTGTGTGTTGTCGGTGTGTGTGTGTGTGTGTTGTCGGTGTGTGTGTGTGTGTTGTCGGTGTGTGTGTGTGTGTGTGTGTGTGTGTGTGTGTGTTGTCGGTGTGTGTGTTGTCGGTGTGTGTGTGTGTGTGTGTTGTCGGTGTGTGTGTGTTATCGGTGTGTGTGTGTGTGTGTGTGTGTTGTCGGTGTGTGTGTGTGTGTGTTGTCGGTGTGTGTGTGTGTGTGTGTGTGTGTTGTCGGTGTGTGTGTTGTCGGTGTGTGTGTGTGTGTTGTCGGTGTGTGTGTGTTATCGGTGTGTGTGTGTGTGTTGTCGGTGTGTGTGTGTGTGTGTGTGTGTGTGTGTGTGTTGTCGGTGTGTGTGTGTGTGTGTGTGTGTGTGTTGTCGGTGTGTGTGTGTTGTCGGTGTGTGTGTGTGTGTTTGTGTGTGTTGTCGGTGTGTGTGTGTGTGTTGTCGGTGTGTGTGTGTGTATGTGTTGTCGGTGTGTGTGTGTGTTTGTTGTGTGTGTGTGTGTTGTCGGTGTGTGTGTGTGTGTGTGTGTTGTCGGTGTGTTTGTGTGTTGTCGGTGTGTGTGTGTGTGTGTGTGTGTGTGTGTGTTGCCGGTGTGTGTGTGTGTGTTGTCGGTGTGTGTGTGTGTGTGTTGTCGGTGTGTGTGTGTGTGTTGTCGGTGTGTGTGTGTGTTGTCAGTGTGTGTGTGTGTGTGTGTGTTGTCGATGTGTGTGGGTGTGCTGTCGGTGTGTGTGTGTGTTGTTGGTGTGTGTGTGTGTGTGTGTTTGTTGTCAGTGTGTGTGTGTGTGTGTGTTGTCGGTGTGTGTGTGTTTATGTGTTGTCGGTGTGTGTGTGTGTTGTCGGTGTGTGTGTGTGTGTGTTGTCGGTGTGTGTGTGTGTGTTGTCGGTGTGTGTGTGTGTGTTGTCGGTGTGTGTGTGTGTGTGTGTTGTCGGTGTGTGTGTGTGTGTGTTGTCAGTGTGTGTGTGTGTGTGTTGTCGGTGTGTGTGTGTGTGTTGTGTGTGTGTATGTTGTCGGTGTGTGTGTGTGTGTGTTGTCTGTGTGTGTGTGTGTGTGTTGTCGGTGTGTGTGTGTGTGTTTGTGTGTGTTGTCGGTGTGTGTGTGTGTGTGTTGTCGGTGTGTGTGTGTTGTGTGTGTGTGTGTTGTCGGTGTGTGTGTGTGTGTGTTGTCGGTGTGTGTGTTTGTGTGTTGTCGGTGTGTGTGTGTGTGTGTTGTCGGTGTGTGTGTGTGTGTGTGTGTTGTCGGTGTGTGTGTGTGTGTGTTGTCAGTGTGTGTGTGTGTGTGTGTTGTCGGTGTGTGTGTGTGTGTGTGTGTGTGTGTGTTGCCGGTGTGTGTGTGTGTGTTGTCGGTGTGTGTGTGTGTGTGTTGTCGGTGTGTGTGTGTGTTTGTGTTGTCGGTGTGTGTGTGTGTGTGTGTGTGTGTGTGTTGTCGGTGTGTGTGTGTGTGTTGTCGGTGTGTGTGTGTGTTGTCAGTGTGTGTGTGTGTGTGTGTGTTGTCGGTGTGTGTGTGTGTGTTGTTGGTGTGTGTGTGTGTGTTGTTGGTGTGTGTGGGTGTGTTGTCGGTGTGTGTGTGTGTTGTCGGTGTGTGTGTGTGTGTGTGTTGTCAGTGTGTGTGTGTGTGTGTGTTGTCGGTGTGTGTGTGTTTATGTGTTGTCGGTGTGTGTGTGTGTTGTCGGTGTGTGTGTGTGTGTGTTGTCGGTGTGTGTGTGTGTGTTGTCGGTGTGTGTGTGTGTGTTGTCGGTGTGTGTGTGTGTGTGTGTTGTCGGTGTGTGTGTGTGTGTGTTGTCAGTGTGTGTGTGTGTGTGTTGTCGGTGTGTGTGTGTTGTGTTTGTGTTTGTTGTCGGTGTGTGTGTGTGTGTGTTGTCGGTGTGTGTGTGTGTGTGTTGTGTGTGTGTGTGTGTGTGTGTGTGTGTTGTCGGTGTGTGTGTGTGTGTTGTGTGTGTGTGTGTTTGTGTGTGTGTGTTGTCGGTGTGTGTGTGTTGTGTGTGTGTGTGTTGTCGGTGTGTGTGTGTGTTGTCGGTGTGTGTGTGTGTGTGTGTTGTCGGTGTGTGTGTGTGTGTTGTGTGTGTGTGTGTTGTCGGTGTGTGTGTGTGTGTGTTGTCGGTGTGTGTGTTTGTGTGTTGTCGGTGTGTGTGTGTGTGTGTGTTGTCGGTGTGTGTGTGTGTGTGTGTTGTCGGTGTGTGTGTGTTGTCGGTGTGTGTGTGTTGTGTGTGTGTGTGTTGTCGGTGTGTGTGTGTGTGTTGTCGGTGTGTGTGTGTGTGTTGTCGGTGTGTGTGTGTGTGTTGTCGGTGTGTGTGTGTGTGTGTGTGTGTTGTCGATGTGTGTGTGTGTGTTGTCGGTGTGTGTGTGTGTGTGTTGTCAGTGTGTGTGTGTGTGTGTTGTGTGTGTGTGTGTTGTCGGTGTGTGTGTGTGTTGTCGGTGTGTGTGTGTGTGTGTTGTGTGTGTGTGTGTTGTGTGTGTGTGTGTGTGTGTTGTCGGTGTGTGTGTGTTGTCGGTGTGTGTGTGTTGTCGGTGTGTGTGTGTGTGTGTGTGTTGTCGGTGTGTGTGTGTGTGTGTTGTCGGTGTGTGTGTGTGTGTGTGTGTTGTCGATGTGTGTGTGTTATCGGTGTGTGTGTGTGTGTGTTGTCGGTGTGTGTGTGTGTGTGTGTGTGTTGTCGGTGTGTGTGTGTGTTGTCGGTGTGTGTGTGTGTGTTGTCGGTGTGTGTGTGTGTGTGTGTGTGTGTTGTCGGTGTGTGTGTGTGTTGTCTGTGTGTGTGTGTGTGTGTTGTCGGTGTTTATGTGTTGTCGGTGTGTGTGTGTTTGTGTTGTCGGTGTGTGTGTGTGTGTGTTGTCGGTGTGTGTGTGTGTGTTGTCGGTGTGTGTGTGTGTGTGTTGTCGGTGTGTGTGTGTGTGTGTGTGTGTGTGTGTTGTCGGTGTGTGTGTGTGTGTTGTTGGTTTGTGTGTGTGTGTTGTCGGTGTGTGTGTGTGTGTGTGTTGTCGGTGTGTGTGTGTGTGTGTTGTCGGTGTGTGTGTGTGTTGTCGGTGTGTGTGTGTGTTGTCAGTGTGTGTGTGTGTGTGTGTGTTGTCGGTGTGTGTGTGTGTGTTGTTGGTGTGTGTGTGTGTTGTCGGTGTGTGTGGGTGTGTTGTCGGTGTGTGTGTGTGTTGTCGGTGTGTGTGTGTGTGTGTGTGTTGTCAGTGTGTGTGTGTGTGTGTGTGTTGTCGGTGTGTGTGTGTTTATGTGTTGTCGGTGTGTGTGTGTGTTGTCGGTGTGTGTGTGTGTGTGTGTTGTCAGTGTGTGTGTGTGTGTTGTCGGTGTGTGTGTGTGTGTGTTGTCGGTGTGTGTGTGTGTGTGTGTGTTGTCAGTGTGTGTGTGTGTGTGTTGTCGGTGTGTGTGTGTGTGTTGTGTGTGTGTGTGTTGTCGGTGTGTGTGTGTGTGTGTGTTGTCGGTGTGTGTGTGTGTGTGTTGTCGGTGTGTGTGTGTGTGTTTGTGTGTGTTGTCGGTGTGTGTGTGTGTGTGTTGTCGGTGTGTGTGTGTGTGTGTTGTGTGTGTGTGTGTGTGTGTGTGTGTGTGTGTGTTGTCGGTGTGTGTGTTGTGTGTGTGTGTGTTGTGTGTGTGTGTGTTGTCGGTGTGTGTGTGTGTGTGTTGTCGGTGTGTGTGTTTGTGGGTTGTCGGTGTGTGTGTGTGTGTGTTGTCGGTGTGTGTGTGTGTGTGTGTTGTCGGTGTGTGTGTGTGTGTGTTGTCGGTGTGTGTGTGTGTGTTGTGTGTGTGTGTGTTGTCTGTGTGTGTGTGTGTGTTTTGTCGGTGTGTGTGTGTGTGTTTGTGTGTGTTGTCGGTGTGTGTGTGTGTGTGTTGTCGGTGTGTGTGTGTTGTGTGTGTGTGTGTTGTCGGTGTGTGTGTGTGTGTGTTGTCGGTGTGTGTGTTTGTGTGTTGTCGGTGTGTGTGTGTGTGTGTTGTCGGTGTGTGTGTGTGTGTGTGTGTTGTCGGTGTGTGTGTGTGTGTGTTGTCAGTGTGTGTGTGTGTGTGTGTTGTCGGTGTGTGTGTGTGTGTGTGTGTGTGTGTGTTGCCGGTGTGTGTGTGTGTGTTGTCGGTGTGTGTGTGTGTGTGTTGTCGGTGTGTGTGTGTGTTTGTGTTGTCGGTGTGTGTGTGTGTGTGTGTGTGTGTGTGTTGTCGGTGTGTGTGTGTGTGTTGTCGGTGTGTGTGTGTGTTGTCAGTGTGTGTGTGTGTGTGTGTGTTGTCGGTGTGTGTGTGTGTGTTGTTGGTGTGTGTGTGTGTGTTGTTGGTGTGTGTGGGTGTGTTGTCGGTGTGTGTGTGTGTTGTCGGTGTGTGTGTGTGTGTGTGTTGTCAGTGTGTGTGTGTGTGTGTGTTGTCGGTGTGTGTGTGTTTATGTGTTGTCGGTGTGTGTGTGTGTTGTCGGTGTGTGTGTGTGTGTGTTGTCGGTGTGTGTGTGTGTGTTGTCGGTGTGTGTGTGTGTGTTGTCGGTGTGTGTGTGTGTGTGTTGTCGGTGTGTGTGTGTGTGTGTTGTCAGTGTGTGTGTGTGTGTGTTGTCGGTGTGTGTGTGTTGTGTTTGTGTGTGTTGTCGGTGTGTGTGTGTGTGTGTTGTCGGTGTGTGTGTGTGTGTGTTGTGTGTGTGTGTGTGTGTGTGTGTGTTGTCGGTGTGTGTGTGTGTGTGTTGTGTGTGTGTGTGTGTGTGTGTGTGTGTTGTCGGTGTGTGTGTGTTGTGTGTGTGTGTGTTGTCGGTGTGTGTGTGTGTTGTCGGTGTGTGTGTGTGTGTGTGTTGTCGGTGTGTGTGTGTGTGTTGTGTGTGTGTGTGTTGTCGGTGTGTGTGTGTGTGTGTTGTCGGTGTGTGTGTTTGTGTGTTGTCGGTGTGTGTGTGTGTGTGTGTTGTCGGTGTGTGTGTGTGTGTGTGTTGTCGGTGTGTGTGTGTTGTCGGTGTGTGTGTGTTGTGTGTGTGTGTGTTGTCGGTGTGTGTGTGTGTGT